>NW_026972464.1:0-85728 GCF_036711695.1 Zophobas morio | reverse complement strand
ATTCGACAAGGTGAATCACTATATCCTTATTCAAAAGTTACAAGCTTATGGTATTGCCGGAAATTTACTTGAATGGTTTAAGAGTTACTTGAGCGAAAGAACCCAGCAGGTCAAAATTGGGAGTTGTTATTCGCGCGTGCAAACAGTGCCGTCCGGAGTGCCTCAGGGCTCAGTAATTGGCCCCATCCTTTTCTCGGTCTTTATTAACGATATCGGCTACAATTTTAGATGTAACTTCCGATTGTTCGCCGATGACCTGAAAATATATAATGTTATACATTCAGATCGCGACGTCCAAGCGCTACAATCTGACATCGATGCATTACATAAATGGTGCACGCTTAATACCATGTCACTAAACTCAGACAAATGCTTTGCAATAAATTTTAGTAGGAAACTCTCTTCATCAATTCCTAAATATATGCTCAATAACATAAATTTGGCTTTGAAGCCGGTAGTTAAAGACCTAGGTATTCTACTTGATAACAAACTTTCGTTTAGATCGCACTATGACTTCATTGTTAACAAAGCTAATCTATCACTGGGTGCAGTTAAAAGACATTGCAGAGGCTTTCGGAATATCGCAACGCTCTCGACCTTATATGTGTCTAATGTAAGATCTATTCTCGAATACGGTTGCTTAATATGGTCTCCATATTATCGCACACATGAGGGGAGAATCGAATCTGTGCAAATTAAATTTATTAACTTCATAAAAAGTAGACTACCTTCATTTGTACGCCAAGATATTGCCCTATGCAGGGACTACCTCGGCTTCTCTTTGCTAAAGAGAAGGAGAGAATTTTTTGCTCTATGCTTTATGTACAAGTTATTCAACAATTTGATTGATTCACAGGACATATTAGGCAACATTCAGCTGTATGTCCCTCAATATCCTACTAGGAATATGCCTGTATTTAAGATTGCATCCGCCAAAACCAACTATGCACTTAATTGCCCGTTAAACGCAATATGCCATGCATGTAATAAGTATGGTGACAAATTAGATTTTTTTTCTGGTAAGTCATACGCTTCCTTTAAGTTCCAAGCAAGAAGACTCATAATTAATTCGAACTAGTAATTAAGTCATAAGATAAGTCATTTGTAATGGTTGTTTTATATTTGTCTTAAGTGTTTTTGTGTACCCATCTGGAGTGTTGTATACTGTTTTATATTTCTTAATATTTTTGTACGCTGGTAATATCTTATTATTTATTGTATTATTTTATTTGTACTAATGGAAAGTTCTATTCCGTAAATAAACTACTTACTTACTAATTTGATGGTTTCGTTGCACTTTCCGAGCCCGTAGGGTATCTGAGTGGCTTAAAAGTACAAGAAAACACTTCAAAAGTGACGTTTCTGAAGAATTTTAACAGTTTTCTTGTATCTACGAACGCCAGAATGCATAAAATTGACCTAAACGTCTCCTTTTCCTATTCTGAGTCGATTCTGCATGCTTTAAGTGTGTTTGGTGGCTCAGAACCATCAAAAAACGTTGAAATATAGTTCAAATTCAATAAAAATCGACAAAAATACAGTTTCTAGCTAAAATTTGATGGTTTCGTTGCACTTTCCGAGCCCGTAGGGTATCTGAGTGGCTTAAAAGTACAAGAAAACACTTCAAAAGTGACGTTTCTGAAGAATTTTAACAGTTTTCTTGTATCTACGAACGCCAGAATGCATGAAATTGACCTAAACGTCTCCTTTTCCTATTCTGAGTCGATTCTGCATGCTTTAAGTGTGTTTGGTGGCTCAGAACCATCAAAAAACGTTGAAATATAGTTCAAATTCAATAAAAATCGACAAAAATACAGTTTCTAGCTAAAATTTGATGGTTTCGTTGCACTTTCCGAGCCCGTAGGGTATCTGAGTGGCTTAAAAGTACAAGAAAACACTTCAAAAGTGACGTTTCTGAAGAATTTTAACAGTTTTCTTGTATCTACGAACGCCAGAATGCATAAAATTGACCTAAACGTCTCCTTTTCCTATTCTGAGTCGATTCTGCATACTTTAAGTGTGTTTGGTGGCTCAGAACCATCAAAAAACGTTGAAATATAGTTCAAATTCAATAAAAATCGACAAAAATACAGTTTCTAGCTAAAATTTGATGGTTTCGTTGCACTTTCCGAGCCCGTAGGGTATCTGAGTGGCTTAAAAGTACAAGAAAACACTTCAAAAGTGACGTTTCTGAAGAATTTTAACAGTTTTCTTGTATCTACGAACGCCAGAATGCATAAAATTGACCTAAACGTCTCCTTTTCCTATTCTGAGTCGATTCTGCATGCTTTAAGTGTGTTTGGTGGCTCAGAACCATCAAAAAACGTTGAAATATAGTTCAAATTCAATAAAAATCTACAAAAATACAGTTTCTAGCTAAAATTTGATGGTTTCGTTGCACTTTCCGAGCCCGTAGGGTATCTGAGTGGCTTAAAAGTACAAGAAAACACTTCAAAAGTGACGTTTCTGAAGAATTTTAACAGTTTTCTTGTATCTACGAACGCCAGAATGCATAAAATTGACCTAAACGTCTCCTTTTCCTATTCTGAGTCGATTCTGCATGCTTTAAGTGTGTTTGGTGGCTCAGAACCATCAAAAAACGTTGAAATATAGTTCAAATTCAATAAAAATCGACAAAAATACAGTTTCTAGCTAAAATTTGATGGTTTCGTTGCACTTTCCGAGCCCGTAGGGTATCTGAGTGGCTTAAAAGTACAAGAAAACACTTCAAAAGTGACGTTTCTGAAGAATTTTAACAGTTTTCTTGTATCTACGAACGCCAGAATGCATAAAATTGACCTAAACGTCTCCTTTTCCTATTCTGAGTCGATTCTGCATGCTTTAAGTGTGTTTGGTGGCTCAGAACCATCAAAAAACGTTGAAATATAGTTCAAATTCAATAAAAATCGACAAAAATACAGTTTCTAGCTAAAATTTGATGGTTTCGTTGCACTTTCCGAGCCCGTAGGGTATCTGAGTGGCTTAAAAGTACAAGAAAACACTTCAAAAGTGACGTTTCTGAAGAATTTTAACAGTTTTCTTGTATCTACGAACGCCAGAATGCATAAAATTGACCTAAACGTCTCCTTTTCCTATTCTGAGTCGATTCTGCATGCTTTAAGTGTGTTTGGTGGCTCAGAACCATCAAAAAACGTTGAAATATAGTTCAAATTCAATAAAAATCGACAAAAATACAGTTTCTAGCTAAAATTTGATGGTTTCGTTGCACTTTCCGAGCCCGTAGGTTATCTGAGTGGCTTAAAAGTACAAGAAAACACTTCAAAAGTGACGTTTCTGAAGAATTTTAACAGTTTTCTTGTATCTACGAACGCCAGAATGCATAAAATTGACCTAAACGTCTCCTTTTCCTATTCTGAGTCGATTCTGCATGCTTTAAGTGTGTTTGGTGGCTCAGAACCATCAAAAAACGTTGAAATATAGTTCAAATTCAATAAAAATCGACAAAAATACAGTTTCTAGCTAAAATTTGATGGTTTCGTTGCACTTTCCGAGCCCGTAGGGTATCTGAGTGGCTTAAAAGTACAAGAAAACACTTCAAAAGTGACGTTTCTGAAGAATTTTAACAGTTTTCTTGTATCTACGAACGCCAGAATGCATAAAATTGACCTAAACGTCTCCTTTTCCTATTCTGAGTCGATTCTGCATGCTTTAAGTGTGTTTGGTGGCTCAGAACCATCAAAAAACGTTGAAATATAGTTCAAATTCAATAAAAATCGACAAAAATACAGTTTCTAGCTAAAATTTGATGGTTTCGTTGCACTTTCCGATCCCGTAGGGTATCTGAGTGGCTTAAAAGTACAAGAAAACACTTCAAAAGTGACGTTTCTGAAGAATTTTAACAATTTTCTTGTATCTACGAACGCCAGAATGCATAAAATTGACCTAAACGTCTCCTTTTCCTATTCTGAGTCGATTCTGCATGCTTTAAGTGTGTTTGGTGGCTCAGAACCATCAAAAAACGTTGAAATATAGTTCAAATTCAATAAAAATCGACAAAAATACAGTTTCTAGCTAAAATTTGATGGTTTCGTTGCACTTTCCGAGCCCGTAGGGTATCTGAGTGGCTTAAAAGTACAAGAAAACACTTCAAAAGTGACGTTTCTGAAGAATTTTAACAGTTTTCTTGTATCTACGAACGCCAGAATGCATAAAATTGACCTAAACGTCTCCTTTTCCTATTCTGAGTCGATTCTGCATGCTTTAAGTGTGTTTGGTGGCTCAGAACCATCAAAAAACGTTGAAATATAGTTCAAATTCAATAAAAATCGACAAAAATACAGTTTCTAGCTAAAATTTGATGGTTTCGTTGCACTTTCCGAGCCCGTAGGGTATCTGAGTGGCTTAAAAGTACAAGAAAACACTTCAAAAGTGACGTTTCTGAAGAATTTTAACAGTTTTCTTGTATCTACGAACGCCAGAATGCATAAAATTGACCTAAACGTCTCCTTTTCCTATTCTGAGTCGATTCTGCATGCTTTAAGTGTGTTTGGTGGCTCAGAACCATCAAAAAACGTTGAAATATAGTTCAAATTCAATAAAAATCGACAAAAATACAGTTTCTAGCTAAAATTTGATGGTTTCGTTGCACTTTCCGAGCCCGTAGGGTATCTGAGTGGCTTAAAAGTACAAGAAAACACTTCAAAAGTGACGTTTCTGAAGAATTTTAACAGTTTTCTTGTATCTACGAACGCCAGAATGCATAAAATTGACCTAAACGTCTCCTTTTCCTATTCTGAGTCGATTCTGCATGCTTTAAGTGTGTTTGGTGGCTCAGAACCATCAAAAAACGTTGAAATATAGTTCAAATTCAATAAAAATCGACAAAAATACAGTTTCTAGCTAAAATTTGATGGTTTCGTTGCACTTTCCGAGCCCGTAGGGTATCTGAGTGGCTTAAAAGTACAAGAAAACACTTCAAAAGTGACGTTTCTGAAGAATTTTAACAGTTTTCTTGTATCTACGAACGCCAGAATGCATAAAATTGACCTAAACGTCTCCTTTTCCTATTCTGAGTCGATTCTACATGCTTTAAGTGTGTTTGGTGGCTCAGAACCATCAAAAAACGTTGAAATATAGTTCAAATTCAATAAAAATCGACAAAAATACAGTTTCTAGCTAAAATTTGATGGTTTCGTTGCACTTTCCGAGCCCGTAGGGTATCTGAGTGGCTTAAAAGTACAAGAAAACACTTCAAAAGTGACGTTTCTGAAGAATTTTAACAGTTTTCTTGTATCTACGAACGCCAGAATGCATAAAATTGACCTAAACGTCTCCTTTTCCTATTCTGAGTCGATTCTGCATGCTTTAAGTGTGTTTGGTGGCTCAGAACCATCAAAAAACGTTGAAATATAGTTCAAATTCAATAAAAATCGACAAAAATACAGTTTCTAGCTAAAATTTGATGGTTTCGTTGCACTTTCCGAGCCCGTAGGGTATCTGAGTGGCTTAAAAGTACAAAAAAACACTTCAAAAGTGACGTTTCTGAAGAATTTTAACAGTTTTCTTGTATCTACGAACGCCAGAATGCATAAATTTGACCTAAACGTCTCCTTTTCCTATTCTGAGTCGATTCTGCATGCTTTAAGTGTGTTTGGTGGCTCAGAACCATCAAAAAACGTTGAAATATAGTTCAAATTCAATAAAAATCGACAAAAATACAGTTTCTAGCTAAAATTTGATGGTTTCGTTGCACTTTCCGAGCCCGTAGGGTATCTGAGTGGCTTAAAAGTACAAGAAAACACTTCAAAAGTGACGTTTCTGAAGAATTTTAACAGTTTTCTTGTATCTACGAACGCCAGAATGCATAAAATTGACCTAAACGTCTCCTTTTCCTATTCTGAGTCGATTCTGCATGCTTTAAGTGTGTTTGGTGGCTCAGAACCATCAAAAAACGTTGAAATATAGTTCAAATTCAATAAAAATCGACAAAAATACAGTTTCTAGCTAAAATTTGATGGTTTCGTTGCACTTTCCGAGCCCGTAGGGTATCTGAGTGGCTTAAAAGTACAAGAAAACACTTCAAAAGTGACGTTTCTGAAGAATTTTAACAGTTTTCTTGTATCTACGAACGCCAGAATGCATAAAATTGACCTAAACGTCTCCTTTTCCTATTCTGAGTCGATTCTGCATGCTTTAAGTGTGTTTGGTGGCTCAGAACCATCAAAAAACGTTGAAATATAGTTCAAATTCAATAAAAATCGACAAAAATACAGTTTCTAGCTAAAATTTGATGGTTTCGTTGCACTTTCCGAGCCCGTAGGGTATCTGAGTGGCTTAAAAGTACAAGAAAACACTTCAAAAGTGACGTTTCTGAAGAATTTTAACAGTTTTCTTGTATCTACGAACGCCAGAATGCATAAAATTGACCTAAACGTCTCCTTTTCCTATTCTGAGTCGATTCTGCATGCTTTAAGTGTGTTTGGTGGCTCAGAACCATCAAAAAACGTTGAAATATAGTTCAAATTCAATAAAAATCGACAAAAATACAGTTTCTAGCTAAAATTTGATGGTTTCGTTGCACTTTCCGAGCCCGTAGGGTATCTGAGTGGCTTAAAAGTACAAGAAAACACTTCAAAAGTGACGTTTCTAAAGAATTTTAACAGTTTTCTTGTATCTACGAACGCCAGAATGCATAAAATTGACCTAAACGTCTCCTTTTCCTATTCTGAGTCGATTCTGCATGCTTTAAGTGTGTTTGGTGGCTCAGAACCATCAAAAAACGTTGAAATATAGTTCAAATTCAATAAAAATCGACAAAAATACAGTTTCTAGCTAAAATTTGATGGTTTCGTTGCACTTTCCGAGCCCGTAGGGTATCTGAGTGGCTTAAAAGTACAAGAAAACACTTCAAAACTGACGTTTCTGAAGAATTTTAACAGTTTTCTTGTATCTACGAACGCCAGAATGCATAAAATTGACCTAAACGTCTCCTTTTCCTATTCTGAGTCGATTCTGCATGCTTTAAGTGTGTTTGGTGGCTCAGAACCATCAAAAAACGTTGAAATATAGTTCAAATTCAATAAAAATCGACAAAAATACAGTTTCTAGCTAAAATTTGATGGTTTCGTTGCACTTTCCGAGCCCGTAGGGTATCTGAGTGGCTTAAAAGTACAAGAAAACACTTCAAAAGTGACGTTTCTGAAGAATTTTAACAGTTTTCTTGTATCTACGAACGCCAGAATGCATAAAATTGACCTAAACGTCTCCTTTTCCTATTCTGAGTCGATTCTGCATGCTTTAAGTGTGTTTGGTGGCTCAGAACCATCAAAAAACGTTGAAATATAGTTCAAATTCAATAAAAATCGACAAAAATACAGTTTCTAGCTAAGATTTGATGGTTTCGTTGCACTTTCCGAGCCCGTAGGGTATCTGAGTGGCTTAAAAGTACAAGAAAACACTTCAAAAGTGACGTTTCTGAAGAATTTTAACAGTTTTCTTGTATCTACGAACGCCAGAATCCATAAAATTGACCTAAACGTCTCCTTTTCCTATTCTGAGTCGATTCTGCATGCTTTAAGTGTGTTTGGTGGCTCAGAACCATCAAAAAACGTTGAAATATAGTTCAAATTCAATAAAAATCGACAAAAATACAGTTTCTAGCTAAAATTTGATGGTTTCGTTGCACTTTCCGAGCCCGTAGGGTATCTGAGTGGCTTAAAAGTACAAGAAAACACTTCAAAAGTGACGTTTCTGAAGAATTTTAACAGTTTTCTTGTATCTACGAACGCCAGAATGCATAAAATTGACCTAAACGTCTCCTTTTCCTATTCTGAGTCGATTCTGCATGCTTTAAGTGTGTTTGGTGGCTCAGAACCATCAAAAAACGTTGAAATATAGTTCAAATTCAATAAAAATCGACAAAAATACAGTTTCTAGCTAAAATTTGATGGTTTCGTTGCACTTTCCGAGCCCGTAGGGTATCTGAGTGGCTTAAAAGTACAAGAAAACACTTCAAAAGTGACGTTTCTGAAGAATTTTAACAGTTTTCTTGTATCTACGAACGCCAGAATGCATAAAATTGACCTAAACGTCTCCTTTTCCTATTCTGAGTCGATTCTGCATGCTTTAAGTGTGTTTGGTGGCTCAGAACCATCAAAAAACGTTGAAATATAGTTCAAATTCAATAAAAATCGACAAAAATACAGTTTCTAGCTAAAATTTGATGGTTTCGTTGCACTTTCCGAGCCCGTAGGGTATCTGAGTGGCTTAAAAGTACAAGAAAACACTTCAAAAGTGACGTTTCTGAAGAATTTTAACAGTTTTCTTGTATCTACGAACGCCAGAATGCATAAAATTGACCTAAACGTCTCCTTTTCCTATTCTGAGTCGATTCTGCATGCTTTAAGTGTGTTTGGTGGCTCAGAACCATCAAAAAACGTTGAAATATAGTTCAAATTCAATAAAAATCGACAAAAATACAGTTTCTAGCTAAAATTTGATGGTTTCGTTGCACTTTCCGAGCCCGTAGGGTATCTGAGTGGCTTAAAAGTACAAGAAAACACTTCAAAAGTGACGTTTCTGAAGAATTTTAACAGTTTTCTTGTATCTACGAACGCCAGAATGCATAAAATTGACCTAAACGTCTCCTTTTCCTATTCTGAGTCGATTCTGCATGCTTTAAGTGTGTTTGGTGGCTCAGAACCATCAAAAAACGTTGAAATATAGTTCAAATTCAATAAAAATCGACAAAAATACAGTTTCTAGCTAAAATTTGATGGTTTCGTTGCACTTTCCGAGCCCGTAGGGTATCTGAGTGGCTTAAAAGTACAAGAAAACACTTCAAAAGTGACGTTTCTGAAGAATTTTAACAGTTTTCTTGTATCTACGAACGCCAGAATGCATAAAATTGACCTAAACGTCTCCTTTTCCTATTCTGAGTCGATTCTGCATGCTTTAAGTGTGTTTGGTGGCTCAGAACCATAAAAAAACGTTGAAATATAGTTCAAATTCAATAAAAATCGACAAAAATACAGTTTCTAGCTAAAATTTGATGGTTTCGTTGCACTTTCCGAGCCCGTAGGGTATCTGAGTGGCTTAAAAGTACAAGAAAACACTTCAAAAGTGACGTTTCTGAAGAATTTTAACAGTTTTCTTGTATCTACGAACGCCAGAATGCATAAAATTGACCTAAACGTCTCCTTTTCCTATTCTGAGTCGATTCTGCATGCTTTAAGTGTGTTTGGTGGCTCAGAACCATCAAAAAACGTTGAAATATAGTTCAAATTCAATAAAAATCGACAAAAATACAGTTTCTAGCTAAAATTTGATGGTTTCGTTGCACTTTCCGAGCCCGTAGGGTATCTGAGTGGCTTAAAAGAACAAGAAAACACTTCAAAACTGACGTTTCTGAAGAATTTTAACAGTTTTCTTGTATCTACGAACGCCAGAATGCATAAAATTGACCTAAACGTCTCCTTTTCCTATTCTGAGTCGATTCTGCATGCTTTAAGTGTGTTTGGTGGCTCAGAACCATCAAAAAACGTTGAAATATAGTTCAAATTCAATAAAAATCGACAAAAATACAGTTTCTAGCTAAAATTTGATGGTTTCGTTGCACTTTCCGAGCCCGTAGGGTATCTGAGTGGCTTAAAAGTACAAGAAAACACTTCAAAAGTGACGTTTCTGAAGAATTTTAACAGTTTTCTTGTATCTACGAACGCCAGAATGCATAAAATTGACCTAAACGTCTCCTTTTCCTATTCTGAGTCGATTCTGCATGCTTTAAGTGTGTTTGGTGGCTCAGAACCATCAAAAAACGTTGAAATATAGTTCAAATTCAATAAAAATCGACAAAAATACAGTTTCTAGCTAAGATTTGATGGTTTCGTTGCACTTTCCGAGCCCGTAGGGTATCTGAGTGGCTTAAAAGTACAAGAAAACACTTCAAAAGTGACGTTTCTGAAGAATTTTAACAGTTTTCTTGTATCTACGAACGCCAGAATCCATAAAATTGACCTAAACGTCTCCTTTTCCTATTCTGAGTCGATTCTGCATGCTTTAAGTGTGTTTGGTGGCTCAGAACCATCAAAAAACGTTGAAATATAGTTCAAATTCAATAAAAATCGACAAAAATACAGTTTCTAGCTAAAATTTGATGGTTTCGTTGCACTTTCCGAGCCCGTAGGGTATCTGAGTGGCTTAAAAGTACAAGAAAACACTTCAAAAGTGACGTTTCTGAAGAATTTTAACAGTTTTCTTGTATCTACGAACGCCAGAATGCATAAAATTGACCTAAACGTCTCCTTTTCCTATTCTGAGTCGATTCTGCATGCTTTAAGTGTGTTTGGTGGCTCAGAACCATCAAAAAACGTTGAAATATAGTTCAAATTCAATAAAAATCGACAAAAATACAGTTTCTAGCTAAAATTTGATGGTTTCGTTGCACTTTCCGAGCCCGTAGGGTATCTGAGTGGCTTAAAAGTACAAGAAAACACTTCAAAAGTGACGTTTCTGAAGAATTTTAACAGTTTTCTTGTATCTACGAACGCCAGAATGCATAAAATTGACCTAAACGTCTCCTTTTCCTATTCTGAGTCGATTCTGCATGCTTTAAGTGTGTTTGGTGGCTCAGAACCATCAAAAAACGTTGAAATATAGTTCAAATTCAATAAAAATCGACAAAATACAGTTTCTAGCTAAAATTTGATGGTTTCGTTGCACTTTCCGAGCCCGTTGGGTATCTGAGTGGCTTAAAAGTACAAGAAAACACTTCAAAAGTGACGTTTCTGAAGAATTTTAACAGTTTTCTTGTATCTACGAACGCCAGAATGCATAAAATTGACCTAAACGTCTCCTTTTCCTATTCTGAGTCGATTCTGCATGCTTTAAGTGTGTTTGGTGGCTCAGAACCATCAAAAAACGTTGAAATATAGTTCAAATTCAATAAAAATCGACAAAAATACAGTTTCTAGCTAAAATTTGATGGTTTCGTTGCACTTTCCGAGCCCGTAGGGTATCTGAGTGGCTTAAAAGTACAAGAAAACACTTCAAAAGTGACGTTTCTGAAGAATTTTAACAGTTTTCTTGTATCTACGAACGCCAGAATGCATAAAATTGACCTAAACGTCTCCTTTTCCTATTCTTAATCGATTCTGCATGCTTTAAGTGTGTTTGGTGGCTCAGAACCATCAAAAAACGTTGAAATATAGTTCAAATTCAATAAAAATCGACAAAATACAGTTTCTAGCTAAAATTTGATGGTTTCGTTGCACTTTCCGAGCCCGTTGGGTATCTGAGTGGCTTAAAAGTACAAGAAAACACTTCAAAAGTGACGTTTCTGAAGAATTTTAACAGTTTTCTTGTATCTACGAACGCCAGAATGCATAAAATTGACCTAAACGTCTCCTTTTCCTATTCTGAGTCGATTCTGCATGCTTTAAGTGTGTTTGGTGGCTCAGAACCATCAAAAAACGTTGAAATATAGTTCAAATTCAATAAAAATCGACAAAAATACAGTTTCTAGCTAAAATTTGATGGTTTCGTTGCACTTTCCGAGCCCGTAGGGTATCTGAGTGGCTTAAAAGTACAAGAAAACACTTCAAAAGTGACGTTTCTGAAGAATTTTAACAGTTTTCTTGTAGCTACGAACGCCAGAATGCATAAAATTGACCTAAACGTCTCCTTTTCCTATTCTGAGTCGATTCTGCATGCTTTAAGTGTGTTTGGAGGCTCAGAACCATCAAAAAACGTTGAAATATAGTTCAAATTCAATAAAAATCGACAAAAATACAGTTTCTAGCTAAAATTTGATGGTTTCGTTGCACTTTCCGAGCCCGTAGGGTATCTGAGTGGCTTAAAAGTACAAGAAAACACTTCAAAAGTGACGTTTCTGAAGAATTTTAACAGTTTTCTTGTATCTACGAACGCCAGAATGCATAAAATTGACCTAAACGTCTCCTTTTCCTATTCTGAGTCGATTCTGCATGCTTTAAGTGTGTTTGGTGGCTCAGAACCATCAAAAAACGTTGAAATATAGTTCAAATTCAATAAAAATCGACAAAAATACAGTTTCTAGCTAAAATTTGATGGTTTCGTTGCACTTTCCGAGCCCGTAGGGTATCTGAGTGGCTTAAAAGTACAAGAAAACACTTCAAAAGTGACGTTTCTGAAAAATTTTAACAGTTTTCTTGTATCTACTAACGCCAGAATGCATAAAATTGACCTAAAAGTCTCCTTTTCCTATTCTGAGTCGATTCTGCATGCTTTAAGCGTGTTTGGTGGCTCAGAACCATCAAAAAACGTTGAAATATAGTTCAAATTCAATAAAAATCGACAAAAATACAGTTTCTAGCTAAAATTTGATGGTTTCGTTGCACTTTCCGAGCCCGTAGGGTATCTGAGTGGCTTAAAAGTACAAGAAAACACTTCAAAAGTGACGTTTCTGAAGAATTTTAACAGTTTTCTAGTGTCTACGAACGCCAGAATGCATAAAATTGACCTAAACGTCTCCTTTTCCTATTCTGAGTCGATTCTGCATGCTTTAAGTGTGTTTGGTGGCTCAGAACCATCAAAAAACGTTGAAATATAGTTCAAATTCAATAAAAATCGACAAAAATACAGTTTCTAGCTAAAATTTGATGGTTTCGTTGCACTTTCCGAGCCCGTAGGGTATCTGAGTGGCTTAAAAGTACAAGAAAACACTTCAAAAGTGACGTTTCTGAAGAATTTTAACAGTTTTCTTGTATCTACGAACGCCAGAATGCATAAAATTGACCTAAACGTCTCCTTTTCCTATTCTGAGTCGATTCTGCATGCTTTAAGTGTGTTTGGTGGCTCAGAACCATCAAAAAACGTTGAAATATAGTTCAAATTCAATAAAAATCGACAAAAATACAGTTTCTAGCTAAAATTTGATGGTTCGTTGCACTTTCCGAGCCCGTAGGGTATCTGAGTGGCTTAAAAGTACAAGAAAACACTTCAAAAGTGACGTTTCTGAAGAATTTTAACAGTTTTCTTGTATCTACGAACGCCAGAATGCATAAAATTGACCTAAACGTCTCCTTTTCCTATTCTGAGTCGATTCTGCATGCTTTAAGTGTGTTTGGTGGCTCAGAACCATCAAAAAACGTTGAAATATAGTTCAAATTCAATAAAAATCGACAAAAATACAGTTTCTAGCTAAAATTTGATGGTTTCGTTGCACTTTCCGAGCCCGTAGGGTATCTGAGTGGCTTAAAAGTACAAGAAAACACTTCAAAAGTGACGTTTCTGAAGAATTTTAACAGTTTTCTTGTATCTACGAACGCCAGAATGCATAAAATTGACCTAAACGTCTCCTTTTCCTATTCTGAGTCGATTCTGCATGCTTTAAGTGTGTTTGGTGGCTCAGAACCATCAAAAAACGTTGAAATATAGTTCAAATTCAATAAAAATCGACAAAAATACAGTTTCTAGCTAAAATTTGATGGTTTCGTTGCACTTTCCGAGCCCGTAGGGTATCTGAGTGGCTTAAAAGTACAAGAAATCACTTCAAAAGTGACGTTTCTGAAGAATTTTAACAGTTTTCTTGTATCTACGAACGCCAGAATGCATAAAATTGACCTAAACGTCTCCTTTTCCTATTCTGAGTCGATTCTGCATGCTTTAAGTGTGTTTGGTGGCTCAGAACCATCAAAAAACGTTGAAATATAGTTCAAATTCAATAAAAATCGACAAAAATACAGTTTCTAGCTAAAATTTGATGGTTTCGTTGCACTTTCCGAGCCCGTAGGGTATCTGAGTGGCTTAAAAGTACAAGAAAACACTTCAAAAGTGACGTTTCTGAAGAATTTTAACAGTTTTCTTGTATCTACGAACGCCAGAGTGCATAAAATTGACCTAAACGTCTCCTTTTCCTATTCTGAGTCGATTCTGCATGCTTTAAGTGTGTTTGGTGGCTCAGAACCATCAAAAAACGTTGAAATATAGTTCAAATTCAATAAAAATCGACAAAAATACAGTTTCTAGCTAAAATTTGATGGTTTCGTTGCACTTTCCGAGCCCGTAGGGTATCTGAGTGGCTTAAAAGTACAAGAAAACACTTCAAAAGTGACGTTTCTGAAGAATTTTAACAGTTTTCTTGTATCTACGAACGCCAGAATGCATAAAATTGACCTAAACGTCTCCTTTTCCTATTCTGAGTCGATTCTGCATGCTTTAAGTGTGTTTGGTGGCTCAGAACCATCAAAAAACGTTGAAATATAGTTCAAATTCAATAAAAATCGACAAAAATACAGTTTCTAGCTAAAATTTGATGGTTTCGTTGCACTTTCCGAGCCCGTAGGGTATCTGAGTGGCTTAAAAGTACAAGAAAACACTTCAAAAGTGACGTTTCTGAAGAATTTTAACAGTTTTCTTGTATCTACGAACGCCAGAATGCATAAAATTGACCTAAACGTCTCCTTTTCCTATTCTGAGTCGATTCTGCATGCTTTAAGTGTGTTTGGTGGCTCAGAACCAACAAAAAACGTTGAAATATAGTTCAAATTCAATAAAAATCGACAAAAATACAGTTTCTAGCTAAAATTTGATGATTTCGTTGCACTTTCCGAGCCCGTAGGGTATCTGAGTGGCTTAAAAGTACAAGAAAACACTTCAAAAGTGACGTTTCTGAAGAATTTTAACAGTTTTCTTGTATCTACGAACGCCAGAATGCATAAAATTGACCTAAACGTCTCCTTTTCCTATTCTTAGTCGATTTTGCATGCTTTAAGTGTGTTTGGTGGCTCAGAACCATCAAAAAACGTTGAAATATAGTTCAAATTCAATAAAAATCGACAAAAATACAGTTTCTAGCTAAAATTTGATGGTTTCGTTGCACTTTCCGAGCCCGTAGGGTATCTGAGTGGCTTAAAAGTACAAGAAAACACTTCAAAAGTGACGTTTCTGAAGAATTTTAACAGTTTTCTTGTATCTACGAACGCCAGAATGCATAAAATTGACCTAAACGTCTCCTTTTCCTATTCTGAGTCGATTCTGCATGCTTTAAGTGTGTTTGGTGGCTCAGAACCATCAAAAAACTTTGAAATATAGTTCAAATTCAATAAAAATCGACAAAAATACAGTTTCTAGCTAAAATTTGATGGTTTCGTTGCACTTTCCGAGCCCGTAGGGTATCTGAGTGGCTTAAAAGTACAAGAAAACACTTCAAAAGTGACGTTTCTGAAGAATTTTAACAGTTTTCTTGTATCTACGAACGCCAGAATGCATAAAATTGACCTAAACGTCTCCTTTTCCTATTCTGAGTCGATTCTGCATGCTTTAAGTGTGTTTGGTGGCTCAGAACCATCAAAAAAGTTGAAATATAGTTCAAATTCAATAAAAATCGACAAAAATACAGTTTCTAGCTAAAATTTGATGGTTTCGTTGCACTTTCCGAGCCCGTAGGGTATCTGAGTGGCTTAAAAGTACAAGAAAACACTTCAAAAGTGACGTTTCTGAAGAATTTTAACAGTTTTCTTGTATCTACGAACGCCAGAATGCATAAAATTGACCTAAACGTCTCCTTTTCCTATTCTGAGTCGATTCTGCATGCTTTAAGTGTGTTTGGTGGCTCAGAACCATCAAAAAAGTTGAAATATAGTTCAAATTCAATAAAAATCGACAAAAATACAGTTTCTAGCTAAAATTTGATGGTTTCGTTGCACTTTCCGAGCCCGTAGAGTATCTGAGTGGCTTAAAAGTACAAGAAAACACTTCAAAAGTGACGTTTCTGAAGAATTTTAACAGTTTTCTTGTATCTACGAACGCCAGAATGCATAAAATTGACCTAAACGTCTCCTTTTCCTATTCTGAGTCGATTCTGCATGCTTTAAGTGTGTTTGGTGGCTCAGAACCATCAAAAAACGTTGAAATATAGTTCAAATTCAATAAAAATCGACAAAAATACAGTTTCTAGCTAAAATTTGATGGTTTCGTTGCACTTTCCGAGCCCGTAGGGTATCTGAGTGGCTTAAAAGTACAAGAAAACACTTCAAAAGTGACGTTTCTGAAGAATTTTAACAGTTTTCTTGTATCTACGAACGCCAGAATGCATAAAATTGACCTAAACGTCTCCTTTTCCTATTCTGAGTCGATTCTGCATGCTTTAAGTGTGTTTGGTGGCTCAGAACCATCAAAAAACGTTGAAATATAGTTCAAATTCAATAAAAATCGACAAAAATACAGTTTCTAGCTAAAATTTGATGGTTTCGTTGCACTTTCCGAGCCCGTAGGGTATCTGAGTGGCTTAAAAGAACAAGAAAACACTTCAAAAGTGACGTTTCTGAAGAATTTTAACAGTTTTCTTGTATCTACGAACGCCAGAATGCATAAAATTGACCTAAACGTCTCCTTTTCCTATTCTGAGTCGATTCTGCATGCTTTAAGTGTGTTTGGTGGCTCAGAACCATCAAAAAACGTTGAAATATAGTTCAAATTCAATAAAAATCGACAAAAATACAGTTTCTAGCTAAAATTTGATGGTTTCGTTGCACTTTCCGAGCCCGTAGGGTATCTGAGTGGCTTAAAAGTACAAGAAAACACTTCAAAAGTGACGTTTCTGAAGAATTTTAACAGTTTTCTTGTATCTACGAACGCCAGAATGCATAAAATTGACCTAAACGTCTCCTTTTCCTATTCTGAGTCGATTCTGCATGCTTTAAGTGTGTTTGGTGGCTCAGAACCATCAAAAAACGTTGAAATATAGTTCAAATTCAATAAAAATCGACAAAAATACAGTTTCTAGCTAAAATTTGATGGTTTCGTTGCACTTTCCGAGCCCGTAGGGTATCTGAGTGGCTTAAAAGTACAAGAAAACACTTCAAAAGTGACGTTTCTGAAGAATTTTAACAGTTTTCTTGTATCTACGAACGCCAGAATGCATAAAATTGACCTAAACGTCTCCTTTTCCTATTCTGAGTCGATTCTGCATGCTTTAAGTGTGTTTGGTGGCTCAGAACCATCAAAAAACGTTGAAATATAGTTCAAATTCAATAAAAATCGACAAAAATACAGTTTCTAGCTAAAATTTGATGGTTTCGTTGCACTTTCCGAGCCCGTAGGGTATCTGAGTGGCTTAAAAGTACAAGAAAACACTTCAAAAGTGACGTTTCTGAAGAATTTTAACAGTTTTCTTGTATCTACGAACGCCAGAATGCATAAAATTGACCTAAACGTCTCCTTTTCCTATTCTGAGTCGATTCTGCATGCTTTAAGTGTGTTTGGTGGCTCAGAACCATCAAAAAACGTTGAAATATAGTTCAAATTCAATAAAAATCGACAAAAATACAGTTTCTAGCTAAAATTTGATGGTTTCGTTGCACTTTCCGAGCCCGTAGGGTATCTGAGTGGCTTAAAAGTACAAGAAAACACTTCAAAAGTGACGTTTCTGAAGAATTTTAACAGTTTTCTTGTATCTACGAACGCCAGAATGCATAAAATTGACCTAAACGTCTCCTTTTCCTATTCTGAGTCGATTCTGATTGCTTTAAGTGTGTTTGGTGGCTCAGAACCATCAAAAAACGTTGAAATATAGTTCAAATTCAATAAAAATCGACAAAAATACAGTTTCTAGCTAAAATTTGATGGTTTCGTTGCACTTTCCGAGCCCGTAGGGTATCTGAGTGGCTTAAAAGTACAAGAAAACACTTCAAAAGTGACGTTTCTGAAGAATTTTAACAGTTTTCTTGTATCTACGAACGCCAGAATGCATAAAATTGACCTAAACGTCTCCTTTTCCTATTCTGAGTCGATTCTGCATGCTTTAAGTGTGTTTGGTGGCTCAGAACCATCAAAAAACGTTGAAATATAGTTCAAATTCAATAAAAATCGACAAAAATACAGTTTCTAGCTAAAATTTGATGGTTTCGTTGCACTTTCCGAGCCCGTAGGGTATCTGAGTGGCTTAAAAGTACAAGAAAACACTTCAAAAGTGACGTTTCTGAAGAATTTTAACAGTTTTCTTGTATCTACGAACGCCAGAATGCATAAAATTGACCTAAACGTCTCCTTTTCCTATTCTGAGTCGATTCTGCATGCTTTAAGTGTGTTTGGTGGCTCAGAACCATCAAAAAACGTTAAAATATAGTTCAAATTCAATAAAAATCGACAAAAATACAGTTTCTAGCTAAAATTTGATGGTTTCGTTGCACTTTCCGAGCCCGTAGGGTATCTGAGTGGCTTAAAAGTACAAGAAAACACTTCAAAAGTGACGTTTCTGAAGAATTTTAACAGTTTTCTTGTATCTACGAACGCCAGAATGCATAAAATTGACCTAAACGTCTCCTTTTCCTATTCTGAGTCGATTCTGCATGCTTTAAGTGTGTTTGGTGGCTCAGAACCATCAAAAAACGTTGAAATATAGTTCAAATTCAATAAAAATCGACAAAAATACAGTTTCTAGCTAAAATTTGATGGTTTCGTTGCACTTTCCGAGACCGTAGGGTATCTGAGTGGCTTAAAAGTACAAGAAAACACTTCAAAAGTGACGTTTCTGAAGAATTTTAACAGTTTTCTTGTATCTACGAACGCCAGAATGCATAAAATTGACCTAAACGTCTCCTTTTCCTATTCTGCGTCGATTCTGCATGCTTTAAGTGTGTTTGGTGGCTCAGAACCATCAAAAAACTTTGAAATATAGTTCAAATTCAATAAAAATCGACAAAAATACAGTTTCTAGCTAAAATTTGATGGTTTCGTTGCACTTTCCGAGCCCGTTGGGTATCTGAGTGGCTTAAAAGTACAAGAAAACACTTCAAAAGTGACGTTTCTGAAGAATTTTAACAGTTTTCTTGTATCTACGAACGCCAGAATGCATAAAATTGACCTAAACGTCTCCTTTTCCTATTCTGAGTCGATTCTGCATGCTTTAAGTGTGTTTGGTGGCTCAGAACCATCAAAAAACGTTGAAATATAGTTCAAATTCAATAAAAATCGACAAAAATACAGTTTCTAGCTAAAATTTGATGGTTTCGTTGCACTTTCCGAGCCCGTAGGGTATCTGAGTGGCTTAAAAGTACAAGAAAACACTTCAAAAGTGACGTTTCTGAAGAATTTTAACAGTTTTCTTGTATCTACGAACGCCAGAATGCATAAAATTGACCTAAACCTCTCCTTTTCCTATTCTGAGTCGATTCTGCATGCTTTAAGTGTGTTTGGTGGCTCAGAACCATCAAAAAACGTTGAAATATAGTTCAAATTCAATAAAAATCGACAAAAATACAGTTTCTAGCTAAAATTTGATGGTTTCGTTGCACTTTCCGAGCCCGTAGGGTATCTGAGTGGTTTAAAAGTACAAGAAAACACTTCAAAAGTGACGTTTCTGAAGAATTTTAACAGTTTTCTTGTATCTACGAACGCCAGAATGCATAAAATAGACCTAAACGTCTCCTTTTCCTATTCTGCGTCGATTCTGCATGCTTTAAGTGTGTTTGGTGGCTCAGAACCATCAAAAAACTTTGAAATATAGTTCAAATTCAATAAAAATCGACAAAAATACAGTTTCTAGCTAAAATTTGATGGTTTCGTTGCACTTTCCGAGCCCGTTGGGTATCTGAGTGGCTTAAAAGTACAAGAAAACACTTCAAAAGTGACGTTTCTGAAGAATTTTAACAGTTTTCTTGTATCTACGAACGCCAGAATGCATAAAATTGACCTAAACGTCTCCTTTTCCTATTCTGAGTCGATTCTGCATGCTTTAAGTGTGTTTGGTGGCTCAGAACCATCAAAAAACGTTGAAATATAGTTCAAATTCAATAAAAATCGACAAAAATACAGTTTCTAGCTAAAATTTGATGGTTTCGTTGCACTTTCCGAGCCCGTAGGGTATCTGAGTGGCTTAAAAGTACAAGAAAACACTTCAAAAGTGACGTTTCTGAAGAATTTTAACAGTTTTCTTGTATCTACGAACGCCAGAATGCATAAAATTGACCTAAACGTCTCCTTTTCCTATTCTGAGTCGATTCTGCATGCTTTAAGTGTGTTTGGTGGCTCAGAACCATCAAAAAACGTTGAAATATAGTTCAAATTCAATAAAAATCGACAAAAATACAGTTTCTAGCTAAAATTTGATGGTTTCGTTGCACTTTCCGAGCCCGTAGGGTATCTGAGTGGTTTAAAAGTACAAGAAAACACTTCAAAAGTGACGTTTCTGAAGAATTTTAACAGTTTTCTTGTATCTACGAACGCCAGAATGCATAAAATAGACCTAAACGTCTCCTTTTCCTATTCTGAGTCGATTCTGCATGCTTTAAGTGTGTTTGGTGGCTCAGAACCATCAAAAAACGTTGAAATATAGTTCAAATTCAATAAAAATCGACAAAAATACAGTTTCTAGCTAAAATTTGATGGTTTCGTTGCACTTTCCGAGCCCATAGGGTATCTGAGTGGCTTAAAAGTACAAGAAAACACTTCAAAAGTGACGTTTCTGAAGAATTTTAACAGTTTTCTTGTATCTACGAACGCCAGAATGCATAAAATTGACCTAAACGTCTCCTTTTCCTATTCTGAGTCGATTCTGCATGCTTTAAGTGTGTTTGGTGGCTCAGAACCATCAAAAAAACGTTGAAATATAGTTCAGATTAATTAAAAATCGACAAAAATACAGTTTCTAGCTAAAATTTGATGGTTTCGTTGCACTTTCCGAGCCCGTAGGGTATCTGAGTGGCTTAAAAGTACAAGAAAACACTTCAAAAGTGACGTTTCTGAAGAATTTTAACAGTTTTCTTGTATCTACGAACGCCAGAATGCATAAAATTGACCTAAACGTCTCCTTTTCCTATTCTGAGTCGATTCTGCATGCTTTAAGTGTGTTTGGTGGCTCAGAACCATCAAAAAACGTTGAAATATAGTTCAAATTCAATAAAAATCGACAAAAATACAGTTTCTAGCTAAAATTTGATGGTTTCGTTGCACTTTCCGAGCCCGTAGGGTATCTGAGTGGCTTAAAAGTACAAGAAAACACTTCAAAAGTGACGTTTCTGAAGAATTTTAACAGTTTTCTTGTATCTACGAACGCCAGAATGCATAAAATTGACCTAAACGTCTCCTTTTCCTATTCTGAGTCGATTCTGCATGCTTTAAGTGTGTTTGGTGGCTCAGAACCATCAAAAAACGTTGAAATATAGTTCAAATTCAATAAAAATCGACAAAAATACAGTTTCTAGCTAAAATTTGATGGTTTCGTTGCACTTTCCGAGCCCGTAGGGTATCTGAGTGGCTTAAAAGTACAAGAAAACACTTCAAAAGTGACGTTTCTGAAGAATTTTAACAGTTTTCTTGTAAATACGAACGCCAGAATGCATAAAATTGACCTAAACGTCTCCTTTTCCTATTCTGAGTCGATTCTGCATGCTTTAAGTGTGTTTGGTGGCTCAGAACCATCAAAAAACGTTGAAATATAGTTCAAATTCAATAAAAATCGACAAAAATACAGTTTCTAGCTAAAATTTGATGGTTTCGTTGCACTTTCCGAGCCCGTAGGGTATCTGAGTGGCTTAAAAGTACAAGAAAACACTTCAAAAGTGACGTTTCTGAAGAATTTTAACAGTTTTCTTGTATCTACGAACGCCAGAATGCATAAAATTGACCTAAACGTCTCCTTTTCCTATTCTGAGTTGATTCTGTATGCTTTAAGTGTGTTTGGTGGCTCAGAACCATCAAAAAACGTTGAAATATAGTTCAAATTCAATAAAAATCGACAAAAATACAGTTTCTAGCTAAAATTTGATGGTTTCGTTGCACTTTCCGAGCCCGTAGGGTATCTGAGTGGCTTAAAAGTACAAGAAAACACTTCAAAAGTGACGTTTCTGAAGAATTTTAACAGTTTTCTTGTTTCTACGAACGCCAGAATGCATAAAATTGACCTAAACGTCTCCTTTTCCTATTCTGAGTCGATTCTGCATGCTTTAAGTGTGTTTGGTGGCTCAGAACCATCAAAAAACGTTGAAATATAGTTCAAATTCAATAAAAATCGACAAAAATACAGTTTCTAGCTAAAATTTGATGGTTTCGTTGCACTTTCCGAGCCCGTAGGGTATCTGAGTGGCTTAAAAGTACAAGAAAACACTTCAAAAGTGACGTTTCTGAAGAATTTTAACAGTTTTCTTGTATCTACGAACGCCAGAATGCATAAAATTGACCTAAACGTCTCCTTTTCCTATTCTGAGTCGATTTTGCATGCTTTAAGTGTGTTTGGTGGCTCAGAACCATCAAAAAACGTTGAAATATAGTTCAAATTCAATAAAAATCGACAAAAATACAGTTTCTAGCTAAAATTTGATGGTTTCGTTGCACTTTCCGAGCCCGTAGGGTATCTGAGTGGCTTAAAAGTACAAGAAAACACTTCAAAAGTGACGTTTCTGAAGAATTTTAACAGTTTTCTTGTATCTACGAACGCCAGAATGCATAAAATTGACCTAAACGTCTCCTTTTCCTATTCTGAGTCGATTCTGCATGCTTTAAGTGTGTTTGGTGGCTCAGAACCATCAAAAAACGTTGAAATATAGTTCAAATTCAATAAAAATCGACAAAAATACAGTTTCTAGCTAAAATTTGATGGTTTCGTTGCACTTTCCGAGTCCGTAGGGTATCTGAGTGGCTTAAATTACAAGAAAACACTTCAAAAGTGACGTTTCTGAAGAATTTTAACAGTTTTCTTGTATCTACGAACGCCAGAATGCATAAAATTGACCTAAACGTCTCCTTTTCCTATTCTGAGTCGATTCTGCATGCTTTAAGTGTGTTTGGTGGCTCAGAACCATCAAAAAACGTTGAAATATAGTTCAAATTCAATAAAAATCGACAAAAATACAGTTTCCTAGCTAAAATTTGATGGTTTCGTTGCACTTTCCGAGCCCGTAGGGTATCTGAGTGGCTTAAAAGTACAAGAAAACACTTCAAAAGTGACGTTTCTGAAGAATTTTAACAGTTTTCTTGTATCTACGAACGCCAGAATGCATAAAATTGACCTAAACGTCTCCTTTTCCTATTCTGAGTCGATTCTGCATGCTTTAAGTGTGTTTGGTGGCTCAGAACCATCAAAAAACGTTGAAATATAGTTCAAATTCAATAAAAATCGACAAAAATACAGTTTTCTAGCTAAAATTTGATGGTTTCGTTGCACTTTCCGAGCCCGTAGGGTATCTGAGTGGCTTAAAAGTACAAGAAAACACTTCAAAAATGACGTTTCTGAAGAATTTTAACAGTTTTCTTGTATCTACGAACGCCAGAATGCATAAAATTGACCTAAACGTCTCCTTTTCCTATTCTGAGTCGATTCTGCATGCTTTAAGTGTGTTTGGTGGCTCAGAACCATCAAAAAACGTTGAAATATAGTTCAAATTCAATAAAAATCGACAAAAATACAGTTTCTAGCTAAAATTTGATGGTTTCGTTGCACTTTCCGAGCCCGTAGGGTATCTGGGTGGCTTAAAAGTACAAGAAAACACTTCAAAAGTGACGTTTCTGAAGAATTTTAACAGTTTTCTTGTATCTACGAACGCCAGAATGCATAAAATTGACCTAAACGTCTCCTTTTCCTATTCTGAGTCGATTCTGCATGCTTTAAGTGTGTTTGGAGGCTCAGAACCATCAAAAAACGTTGAAATATAGTTCAAATTCAATAAAAATCGACAAAAATACAGTTTCTAGCTAATTTGATGGTTTCGTTGCACTTTCCGAGCCCGTAGGGTATCTGAGTGGCTTAAAAGTACAAGAAAACACTTCAAAAGTGACGTTTCTGAAGAATTTTAACAGTTTTCTTGTATCTACGAACGCCAGAATGCATAAAATTGACCTAAACGTCTCCTTTTCCTATTCTGAGTCGATTCTGCATGCTTTAAGTGTGTTTGGTGGCTCAGAACCATCAAAAAACGTTGAAATATAGTTCAAATTCAATAAAAATCGACAAAAATACAGTTTCTAGCTAAAATTTGATGGTTTCGTTGCACTTTCCGAGCCCGTAGGGTATCTGAGTGGCTTAAAAGTACAAGAAAACACTTCAAAAGTGACGTTTCTGAAGAATTTTAACAGTTTTCTTGTATCTACGAACGCCAGAATGCATAAAATTGACCTAAACGTCTCCTTTTCCTATTCTGAGTCGATTCTGCATGCTTTAAGTGTGTTTGGTGGCTCAGAACCATCAAAAAACGTTGAAATATAGTTCAAATTCAATAAAAATCGACAAAAATACAGTTTCTAGCTAAAATTTGATGGTTTCGTTGCACTTTCCGAGCCCGTAGGGTATCTGAGTGGCTTAAAAGTACAAGAAAACACTTCAAAAGTGACGTTTCTGAAGAATTTTAACAGTTTTCTTGTATCTACGAACGCCAGAATGCATAAAATTGACCTAAACGTCTCCTTTTCCTATTCTGAGTCGATTCTGCATGCTTTAAGTGTGTTTGGTGGCTCAGAACCATCAAAAAACGTTGAAATATAGTTCAAATTCAATAAAAATCGACAAAAATACAGTTTCTAGCTAAAATTTGATGGTTTCGTTGCACTTTCCGAGCCCGTAGGGTATCTGAGTGGCTTAAAAGTACAAGAAAACACTTCAAAAGTGACGTTTCTGAAGAATTTTAACAGTTTTCTTGTATCTACGAACGCCAGAATGCATAAAATTGACCTAAACGTCTCCTTTTCCTATTCTGAGTCGATTCTGCATGCTTTAAGTGTGTTTGGTGGCTCAGAACCATCAAAAAACGTTGAAATATAGTTCAAATTCAATAAAAATCGACAAAAATACAGTTTCTAGCTAAAATTTGATGGTTTCGTTGCACTTTCCGAGCCCGTAGGGTATCTGAGTGGCTTAAAAGTACAAGAAAACACTTCAAAAGTGACGTTTCTGAAGAATTTTAACAGTTTTCTTGTATCTACGAACGCCAGAATGCATAAAATTGACCTAAACGTCTCCTTTTCCTATTCTGAGTCGATTCTGCATGCTTTAAGTGTGTTTGGTGGCTCAGAACCATCAAAAAACGTTGAAATATAGTTCAAATTCAATAAAAATCGACAAAAATACAGTTTCTAGCTAAAATTTGATGGTTTCGTTGCACTTTCCGAGCCCGTAGGGTATCTGAGTGGCTTAAAAGTACAAGAAAACACTTCAAAAGTGACGTTTCTGAAGAATTTTAACAGTTTTCTTGTATCTACGAACGCCAGAATGCATAAAATTGACCTAAACGTCTCCTTTTCCTATTCTGAGTCGATTCTGCATGCTTTAAGTGTGTTTGGTGGCTCAGAACCATCAAAAAACGTTGAAATATAGTTCAAATTCAATAAAAATCGACAAAAATACAGTTTCTAGCTAAAATTTGATGGTTTCGTTGCACTTTCCGAGCCCGTAGGGTATCTGAGTGGCTTAAAAGTACAAGAAAACACTTCAAAAGTGACGTTTCTGAAGAATTTTAACAGTTTTCTTGTATCTACGAACGCCAGAATTATCTCTCTGCATAAAATTGACCTAAACGTCTCCTTTTCCTATTCTGAGTCGATTCTGCATGCTTTAAGTGTGTTTGGTGGCTCAGAACCATCAAAAAACGTTGAAATATAGTTCAAATTCAATAAAAATCGACAAAAATACAGTTTCTAGCTAAAATTTTATGGTTTCGTTGCACTTTCCGAGCCCGTAGGGTATCTGAGTGGCTTAAAAGTACAAGAAAACACTTCAAAAGTGACGTTTCTGAAGAATTTTAACAGTTTTCTTGTATCTACGAACGCCAGAATTTGACCTAAACGTCTCCTTTTCCTATTCTGAGTCGATTCTGCATGCTTTAAGTGTGTTTGGTGGCTCAGAACCATCAAAAAACGTTGAAATATAGTTCAAATTCAATAAAAATCGACAAAAATACAGTTTCTAGATAAAATTTGATGGTTTCGTTGCACTTTCCGAGCCCGTAGGGTATCTGAGTGGCTTAAAAGTACAAGAAAACACTTCAAAAGTGACGTTTCTGAAGAATTTTAACAGTTTTCTTGTATCCACGAACGCCAGAATGCATAAATTTGACCTAAACGTCTCCTTTTCCTATTCTGAGTCGATTCTGCATGCTTTAAGTGTGTTTGGTGGCTCAGAACCATCAAAAAACGTTGAAATATAGTTCAAATTCAATAAAAATCGACAAAAATACAGTTTCTAGCTAAAATTTGATGGTTTCGTTGCACTTTCCGAGCCCGTAGGGTATCTGAGTGGCTTAAAAGTACAAGAAAACACTTCAAAAGTGACGTTTCTGAAGAATTTTAACAGTTTTCTTGTATCGACGAACGCCAGAATGCATAAAATTGACCTAAACGTCTCCTTTTCCTATTCTGAGTCGATTCTGCATGCTTTAAGTGTGTTTGGTGGCTCAGAACCATCAAAAAACGTTGAAATATAGTTCAAATTCAATAAAAATCGACAAAAATACAGTTTCTAGCTAAAATTTGATGGTTTCGTTGCACTTTCCGAGCCCGTAGGGTATCTGAGTGGCTTAAAAGTAAAAGAAAACACTTCAAAAGTGACGTTTCTGAAGAATTTTAACAGTTTTCTTGTATCTACGAACGCCAGAATGCATAAATTTGACCTAAACGTCTCCTTTTCCTATTCTGAGTCGATTCTGCATGCTTTAAGTGTTTTTGGTGGCTCAGAACCATCAAAAAACTTTGAAATATAGTTCAAATTCAATAAAAATCGACAAAAATACAGTTTCTAGCTAAAATTTGATGGTTTCGTTGCACTTTCCGAGCCCGTAGGGTATCTGAGTGGCTTAAAAGTACAAGAAAACACTTCAAAAGTGACGTTTCTGAAGAATTTTTACAGTTTTCTTGTATCTACGAACGCCAGAATGCATAAAATTGACCTAAACGTCTCCTTTTCCTATTCTGAGTCGATTCTGCATGCTTTAAGTGTGTTTGGTGGCTCAGAACCATCAAAAAACGTTGAAATATAGTTCAAATTCAATAAAAATCGACAAAAATACAGTTTCTAGCTAAAATTTGATGGTTTCGTTGCACTTTCCGAGCCCGTAGGGTATCTGAGTGGCTTAAAAGTACAAGAAAACACTTCAAAAGTGACGTTTCTGAAGAATTTTAACAGTTTTCTTGTATCCACGAACGCCAGAATGCATAAAATTGACCTAAACGTCTCCTTTTCCTATTCTGAGTCGATTCTGCATGCTTTAAGTGTGTTTGGTGGCTCAGAACCATCAAAAAACGTTGAAATATAGTTCAAATTCAATAAAAATCGACAAAAATACAGTTTCTAGCTAAAATTTGATGGTTTCGTTGCACTTTCCGAGCCCGTAGGGTATCTGAGTGGCTTAAAAGTACAAGAAAACACTTCAAAAGTGACGTTTCTGAAGAATTTTAACAGTTTTCTTGTATCTACGAACGCCAGAATGCATAAAATTGACCTAAACGTCTCCTTTTCCTATTCTGAGTCGATTCTGCATGCTTTAAGTGTGTTTGGTGGCTCAGAACCATCAAAAAACGTTGAAATATAGTTCAAATTCAATAAAAATCGACAAAAATACAGTTTCTAGCTAAAATTTGATGGTTTCGTTGCACTTTCCGAGCCCGTAGGGTATCTGAGTGGCTTAAAAGTACAAGAAAACACTTCAAAAGTGACGTTTCTGAAGAATTTTAACAGTTTTCTTGTATCTACGAACGCCAGAATGCATAAATTTGACCTAAACGTCTCCTTTTCCTATTCTGAGTCGATTCTGCATGCTTTAAGTGTGTTTGGTGGCTCAGAACCATCAAAAAACGTTGAAATATAGTTCAAATTCAATAAAAATCGACAAAAATACAGTTTCTAGCTAAAATTTGATGGTTTCGTTGCACTTTCCGAGACCGTCGGGTATCTGAGTGGCTTAAAAGTACAAGAAAACACTTCAAAAGTGACGTTTCTGAAGAATTTTAACAGTTTTCTTGTATCTACGAACGCCAGAATGCATAAAATTGACCTAAACGTCTCCTTTTCCTATTCTGAGTCGATTCTGCATGCTTTAAGTGTGTTTGGTGGCTCAGAACCATCAAAAAACGTTGAAATATAGTTCAAATTCAATAAAAATCGACAAAAATACAGTTTCTAGCTAAAATTTGATGGTTTCGTTGCACTTTCCGAGCCCGTAGGGTATCTGAGTGGCTTAAAAGTACAAGAAAACACTTCAAAAGTGACGTTTCTGAAGAATTTTAACAGTTTTCTTGTATCTACGAACGCCAGAATGCATAAAATTGACCTAAACGTCTCCTTTTCCTATTCTGAGTCGATTCTGCATGCTTTAAGTGTGTTTGGTGGCTCAGAACCATCAAAAAACGTTGAAATATAGTTCAAATTCAATAAAAATCGACAAAAATACAGTTTCTAGCTAAAATTTGATGGTTTCGTTGCACTTTCCGAGCCCGTAGGGTATCTGAGTGGCTTAAAAGTACAAGAAAACACTTCAAAAGTGACGTTTCTGAAGAATTTTAACAGTTTTCTTGTATCTACGAACGCCAGAATGCATAAAATTGACCTAAACGTCTCCTTTTCCTATTCTGAGTCGATTCTGCATGCTTTAAGTGTGTTTGGTGGCTCAGAACCATCAAAAAACGTTGAAATATAGTTCAAATTCAATAAAAATCGACAAAAATACAGTTTCTAGCTAAAATTTGATGGTTTCGTTGCACTTTCCGAGCCCGTAGGGTATCTGAGTGGCTTAAAAGTACAAGAAAACACTTCAAAAGTGACGTTTCTGAAGAATTTTAACAGTTTTCTTGTATCTACGAACGCCAGAATGCAT
Organism: Zophobas morio; assembly: GCF_036711695.1. NCBI lineage: Eukaryota > Metazoa > Arthropoda > Insecta > Coleoptera > Tenebrionidae > Zophobas > Zophobas morio. The sequence goes on along the minus strand of NW_026972464.1, from coordinate 56,998 downwards.
AAAATTGACCTAAACGTCTCCTTTTCCTATTCTGAGTCGATTCTGCATGCTTTAAGTGTGTTTGGTGGCTCAGAACCATCAAAAAACGTTGAAATATAGTTCAAATTCAATAAAAATCGACAAAAATACAGTTTCTAGCTAAAATTTGATGGTTTCGTTGCACTTTCCGAGCCCGTAGGGTATCTGAGTGGCTTAAAAGTACAAGAAAACACTTCAAAAGTGATGTTTCTGAAGAATTTTAACAGTTTTCTTGTATCTACGAACGCCAGAATGCATAAAATTAACCTAAACGTCTCCTTTTCCTATTCTGAGTCGATTCTGCATGCTTTAAGTGTGTTTGGTGGCTCAGAACCATCAAAAAACGTTGAAATATAGTTCAAATTCAATAAAAATCGACAAAAATACAGTTTCTAGCTAAAATTTGATGGTTTCGTTGCACTTTCCGAGCCCGTAGGGTATCTGAGTGGCTTAAAAGTACAAGAAAACACTTCAAAAGTGACGTTTCTGAAGAATTTTAACAGTTTTCTTGTATCTACGAACGCCAGAATGCATAAAATTGACCTAAACGTCTCCTTTTCCTATTCTGAGTCGATTCTGCATGCTTTAAGTGTGTTTGGTGGCTCAGAACCATCAAAAAACGTTGAAATATAGTTCAAATTCAATAAAAATCGACAAAAATACAGTTTCCAGCTAAAATTTGATGGTTTCGTTACACTTTCCGAGCCCGTAGGGTATCTGAGTGGCTTAAAAGTACAAGAAAACACTTCAAAAGTGACGTTTCTGAAGAATTTTAACAGTTTTCTTGTATCTACGAACGCCAGAATGCTTAAAATTGACCTAAACGTCTCCTTTTCCTATTCTGAGTCGATTCTGCATGCTTTAAGTGTGTTTGGTGGCTCAGAACCATCAAAAAACTTTGAAATATAGTTCAAATTCAATAAAAATCGACAAAAATACAGTTTCTAGCTAAAATTTGATCGTTTCGTTGCACTTTCCGAGCCCGTAGGGTTTCTGAGTGGCTTAAAAGTACAAGAAAACACTTCAAAAGTGACGTTTCTGAAGAATTTTAACAGTTTTCTTGTATCTACGAACGCCAGAATGCATAAAATGACCTAAACGTCTCCTTTTCCTATTCTGAGTCGATTCTGCATGCTTTAAGTGTGTTTGGTGGCTCAGAACCATCAAAAAACGTTGAAATATAGTTCAAATTCAATAAAAATCGACAAAAATACAGTTTCTAGCTAAAATTTGATGGTTTCGTTGCACTTTCCGAGCCCGTAGGGTATCTGAGTGGCTTAAAAGTACAAGAAAACACTTCAAAAGTGACGTTTCTGAAGAATTTTAACAGTTTTATTGTATCTACGAACGCCAGAATGCATAAAATTGACCTAAACGTCTCCTTTTCCTATTCTGAGTCGATTCTGCATGCTTTAAGTGTGTTTGGTGGTTCAGAACCATCAAAAAACGTTGAAATATAGTTCAAATTCAATAAAAATCGACAAAAATACAGTTTCTAGCTAAAATTTGATGGTTTCGTTGCACTTTCCGAGCCCGTAGGGTATCTGGGTGGCTTAAAAGTACAAGAAAACACTTCAAAAGTGACGTTTCTGAAGAATTTTAACAGTTTTCTTGTATCTACGAACGCCAGAATGCATAAAATTGACCTAAACGTCTCCTTTTCCTATTCTGAGTCGATTCTGCATGCCTTAAGTGTGTTTGGTGGCTCAGAACCAGAGCTGTTCAGTACTTCAAGTAAAAGTACTTGAAGTAATACTTCAAGTACTTTAAGTACTTCAAGTACTTTACTTGAAGTACTTTTATATTTAGGTACTTGGTACTTGGTACTTGGAGTATTTCTAAAATGTACTTGGGTTTAGTACTTGATTTTGCCAAGTACTTTACCCCAAGTACTTCACTCAGTATTTTAAATACTCTTGAATTACTTGAAGTATGAAAGTGGAAATTTCAAATACTTTAGTCTCTATTTTACGAAGTTTTCACATCTCAAAATAGGGACTGTTAAATACTTGAAGTTATTAATTCAATTATTTGATTAGATGTATTTTTATAGTAAAATCGTGTTTGTTTCCTGTGAGGTTATATTTTGATCTCTGATTGTGGATATCTTATTCACAATACGACGTACATTTCATAGGTACTTGCAGAATGCCGATAGGTAGGTAAGAAAATTAATGTCATAAATATGTCATTTGAGAGTCGATGACGACAGCAGAAGGGTCGGAGATCTGTGTAAAATTTTCAGCGATGTAAAGTTGTGAATATATGAATTTTGTCTTTTTTGTATTTTGGTCTGGAACTTAACTTTGCGGGTAGTTTTTCAGTACCTTCCCGGTACCCCAAAGGGAATCGGGTTTGTTGACGTACCTGCTAAAGTGCAAGGTCGGATTTGAAAATATTTGAGCAATGATTCAGTACTCGTTCAAAAAGACATTTATTCTTTTATTAGTTTCTTAACTGCGCCGTGTATTTGTCAGTAAGAAGCCTGGTCAGGGCGGAGAACTCGACAGGGGATTATCCCTTTTATTATTATAATAACAATAGCTGATGGCAGGTACAGACTTTCATATTCGCCTCTTCCTCGTAGAATTTAAACACAATTTTATGTTAAATATTTTGCAGTTTAATTTTCTTTATCATGTTAGACACTCGTTTTTTACCAAATTTTCTTTTTTTGTTTATACATGGTTCAGCCATATAAACTTAGTTTGTTATTACTACTTATATTTTCTCACATTACAGTTTCAAATAATTTTTTAAATTGTATGAATTATTTGAACACCAACAATTTAAAAAGACGTAATGCAGAAAAACAATGATTTTAAAAGTCACACTAATTAGTGTCATTTATCTTTCCTGTACGGAGTTTATTTATTACCGTACAACAACTTTACGTATTACATTGCATCGCTTATTACATAAACCCAATATTGTTCAAAATGAAATATGTTTTGTGAAACTCGGCTCGTAGTACCAATGTTTTTGTAATCCAGTTGATACGACCATGATTGTATGGTTTTGATGAGTACCGAATTGTACTTTGATATTGCTCGAAGGACCTTTGTTTTGTTGTGTGCGAAATAATAGACAGCGTTCGGTTTCGATGTTTCAATACAGGACGGTTACAGAAGTACTGAATTTACATTTGTATTTACAATATCAGGTAAAGATACCCAAAAGGGTCAGTGGCCGCTTCCGTAAATGGAACAAAATACATATTCACATTATAAAAAAATACAAAGTTAATGAAATTCGCGATTAGTTAGTATAATTGCCTAGATAAATACACCCCTACGAATTATTTTAACAATAATAAATTTAGTACATATTTACATGAATTTTCGCAAAAGCCGTTGTTAGGCATTCCCTGAAGTCATTGTAGTTATCAGTTACTAATGTCATCTTCTTTGGGTTTACAGGTAAAAATAAAAAATAAGCCAATCGAAAATGTAAAGGAAAATTCTGAAAGTATTGTGGCATTAGAGGAACAAAATTTTGTATAAATGGACGGAACAGCATTACGAACCTATTATTTGTGATTTGTCAGTGTAAAGTTACATAATTAGTTAGACAAACATTGTAGTGATTAGTGTTTACTATTTAGTCACTGTAGTATTTAGGTTAATTTAATAATTTTTAGAACAGTAAATACGTAAGTGGTAGACAGATATATTCAGGAATATGATTCATTCCAAGAAAATTCTCAGCATTTTTGGTAACCGCAAAAGTAAAAAACGACTAATTACTTTGATCATCTTGATATTTTTCAAGAGTTATAGTTTTCGCTGAAAATGAACTCTCGTTTTAGGCATTTTCTTTTTCATTTAAAAAATTCATACGTTTTTTTTGAAAATGCAACATAGTGACTTAAACATTTTTATGTCACGAGCATGTATATGTATCGCACAGCTCTTAAAATTTTTTTCTGAAAAATTTCAGTTTCACATATCCGGCCCTGTGCACTCTCACAATGGGTAATGATTAAGGGTGCTGTAAACTACCCACAAACTTAAACACAAAACCGGTTCATAAAATTCATATATTTTTAACACAACTTTATTAAAAAATCAGAACGTTTTGGTGGTGAAACAAAATTCAAAATATCAAAAAAAGGCAACAGAAGCCTGAGAGAATACCATACAGCGCCGAAGTTTTTGTTATAAATTAATAGTAAGCATACATAGACAACGCCGTCATGTATTTTATTTTAAATTTTAAATTAGAAATAGACGTTAATTTTGTCGAAGGCATTGTGTCAACAGAAAGATGTAAAAGTATTTCAAAAGAATATTGTTTATAAATAACATAGTATTATTAATAAGTGAGCTACCATTCTGCATTTAAGTTGATGCTTATGCAATTTTTTATGTGACGAAATATGTATTATTGTATACTTAAATTCTGAGTATTAAAAAATTCAGTTCTAAAATATATTAAGCTTTTTTAAAAAAACAGGAAAAGTTATCTAATTCTACAGTATTTCAAATAATTAGAAAGTACTTGAAGCATTTTCAGTACTTCAAGTATTTGTAAGTACTTGAAGAGTACCTTCAGTACTTCAAGTACTCGTAAGTACTTGAAGTAATGTACTTGGCTTGTACTTCAAGTACATCTGAAAAGTACTTGATACTTGAAATACTTTTGCTGAAAGTAAGTACTTGGTACTTTACTTGAACACTATTTCAAGTAGTACTTTGTACTTGGTACTTCAAGTACTTTTTTTGAGTACTTTGAACAGCTCTGCTCAGAACCATCAAAAAACGTTGAAATATAGTTCAAATTCAATAAAAATCGACAAAAATACAGTTTCTAGCTAAAATTTGATGGTTTCGTTGCACTTTCCGAGCCCGTAGGGTATCTGAGTGGCTTAAAAGTACAAGAAAACACTTCAAAAGTGACGTTTCTGAAGAATTTTAACAGTTTTCTTGTATCTACGAACGCCAGAATGCATAAAATTGACCTAAACGTCTCCTTTTCCTATTCTGAGTCGATTCTGCATGCTTTAAGTGTGTTTGGTGGCTCAGAACCATCAAAAAACGTTGAAATATAGTTCAAATTCAATAAAAATGGACAAAAATACAGTTTCTAGCTAAAATTTGATGGTTTCGTTGCACTTTCCGAGCCCGTTGGGTATCTGAGTGGCTTAAAAGTACAATAAAACACTTCAAAAGTGACGTTTCTGAAGAATTTTAACAGTTTTCTTGTATCTACGAACGTCAGAATGCATAAAATTGACCTAAACGTCTCCTTTTCCTATTCTGAGTCGATTCTGCATGCTTTAAGTGTGTTTGGTGGCTCAGAACCATCAAAAAACGTTGAAATATAGTTCAAATTCAATAAAAATCGACAAAAATACAGTTTCTAGCTAAAATTTGATGGTTTCGTTGCACTTTCCGAGCCCGTAGGGTATCTGAGTGGCTTAAAAGTACAAGAAAACACTTCAAAAGTGACGTTTCTGAAGAATTTTAACAGTTTTCTTGTATCTACGAACGCCAGAATGCATAAAATTGACCTAAACGTCTCATTTTCCTATTCTGAGTCGATTCTGCATGCTTTAAGTGTGTTTGGTGGCTCAGAACCATCAAAAAACGTTGCAATATAGTTCAAATTCAATAAAAATCGACAAAAATACAGTTTCAAGCTAAAATTTGATGGTTTCGTTGCACTTTCCGAGCCCGTAGGGTATCTGAGTGGCTTAAAAGTACAAGAAAACACTTCAAAAGTGACGTTTCTGAAGAATTTTAACAGTTTTCTTGTATCTACGGACGGCAGAATGCATAAAATTGACCTAAACGTCTCCTTTTCCTATTCTGAGTCGATTCTGCATGCTTTAAGTGTGTTTGGTGGCTCAGAACCATCAAAAAACGTTGAAATATAGTTCAAATTCAATAAAAATCGACAAAAATACAGTTTCTAGCTAAAATTTGATGGTTTCGTTGCACTTTCCGAGCCCGTAGGGTATCTGAGTGGCTTAAAAGTACAAGAAAACACTTCAAAAGTGACGTTTCTGAAGAATTTTAACAGTTTTCTTGTATCTACGAACGCCAGAATGCATAAAATTGACCTAAACGTCTCCTTTTCCTATTCTGAGTCGATTCTGCATGCTTTAAGTGTGTTTGGTGGCTCAGAACCATCAAAAAACGTTGAAATATAGTTCAAATTCAATAAAAATCGACAAAAATACAGTTTCTAGCTAAAATTTGATGGTTTCGTTGCACTTTCCGAGCCCGTAGGGTATCTGAGTGGCTTAAAAGTACAATAAAACACTTCAAAAGTGACGTTTCTGAAGAATTTTAACAGTTTTCTTGTATCTACGAACGCCAGAATGCATAAAATTGACCTAAACGTCTCCTTTTCCTATTCTGAATCGATTCTGCATGCTTTAAGTGTGTTTGGTGGCTCAGAACCATCAAAAAACGTTGAAATATTGTTCAAATTCAATAAAAATCGACAAAAATACAGTTTCTAGCTAAAATTTGATGGTTTCGTTGCACTTTCCGAGCCCGTTGGGTATCTGAGTGGCTTAAAAGTACAAGAAAACACTTCAAAAGTGACGTTTCTGAAGAATTTTAACAGTTTTCTTGTATCTACGAACGCCAGAATGCATAAAATTGACCTAAACGTCTCCTTTTCCTATTCTGAGTCGATTCTGCATGCTTTAAGTGTGTTTGGTGGCTCAGAACCATCAAAAAACGTTGAAATATAGTTCAAATTCAATAAAAATCGACAAAAATACAGTTTCTAGCTAAAATTTGATGGTTTCGTTGCACTTTCCGAGCCCGTAGGGTATCTGAGTGGCTTAAAAGTTCAAGAAAACACTTCAAAAGTGACGTTTCTGTAGAATTTTAACAGTTTTCTTGTATCTACGAACGCCAGAATGCATAAAATTGACCTAAACGTCTCATTTTCCTATTCTGAGTCGATTCTGCATGCTTTAAGTGTGTTTGGTGGCTCAGAACCATCAAAAAACGTTGAAATATAGTTCAAATTCAATAAAAATCGACAAAAATACAGTTTCTAGCTAAAATTTGATGGTTTCGTTGCACTTTCCGAGCCCGTAGGGTATCTGAGTGGCTTAAAAGTACAATAAAACACTTCAAAAGTGACGTTTCTGAAGAATTTTAACAGTTTTCTTGTATCTACGAACGCCAGAATGCATAAAATTGACCTAAACGTCTCCTTTTCCTATTCTGAGTCGATTCTGCATGCTTTAAGTGTGTTTGGTAGCTCAGAACCATCAAAAAACGTTGAAATATAGTTCAAATTCAATAAAAATCGACAAAAATACAGTTTCTAGCTAAAATTTGATGGTTTCGTTGCACTTTCCGAGCCCGTAGGGTATCTGAGTGGCTTAAAAGTAAAAGAAAACACTTCAAAAGTGACGTTTCTGAAGAATTTTAACAGTTTTCTTGTATCTACGAACGCCAGAATGCATAAAATTGACCTAAACGTCTCCTTTTCCTATTCTGAGTCGATTCTGCATGCTTTAAGTGTGTTTGGTGGCTCAGAACCATCAAAAAACGTTGAAATATAGTTCAAATTCAATAAAAATCGACAAAAATACAGTTTCTAGCTAAAATTTGATGGTTTCGTTGCACTTTCCGAGCCCGTAGGGTATCTGAGTGGCTTAAAAGTACAAGAAAACACTTCAAAAGTGACGTTTCTGAAGAATTTTAACAGTTTTCTTGTATCTACGAACGCCAGAATGCATAAAATTGACCTAAACGTCTCATTTTCCTATTCTGAGTCGATTCTGCATGCTTTAAGTGTGTTTGGTGGCTCAGAACCATCAAAAAACGTTGAAATATAGTTCAAATTCAATAAAAATCGACAAAAATACAGTTTCTAGCTAAAATTTGATGGTTTCGTTGCACTTTCCGAGCCCGTAGGGTATCTGAGTGGCTTAAAAGTACAAGAAAACACTTCAAAAGTGACGTTTCTGAAGAATTTTAACAGTTTTCTTGTATCTACGAAGGCCAGAATGCATAAAATTGACCTAAACGTCTCCTTTTCTTATTCTGAGTCGATTCTGCATGCTTTAAGTGTGTTTGGTGGCTCAGAACCATCAAAAAACGTTGAAATATAGTTCAAATTCAATAAAAATCGACAAAAATACAGTTTCTAGCTAAAATTTGATGGTTTCGTTGCACTTTCCGAGCCCGTAGGGTATCTGAGTGGCTTAAAAGTACAAGAAAACACTTCAAAAGTGACGTTTCTGAAGAATTTTAACAGTTTTCTTGTATCTACGAACGCCAGAATGCATAAAATTGACCTAAACGTCTCCTTTTCCTATTCTGAGTCGATTCTGCATGCTTTAAGTGTGTTTGGTGGCTCAGAACCATCAAAAAACGTTGAAATATAGTTCAAATTCAATAAAAATCGACAAAAATACAGTTTCTAGCTAAAATTTGATGGTTTCGTTGCACTTTCCGAGCCCGTAGGGTATCTGTGTGGCTTAAAAGTAAAAGAAAACACTTCAAAAGTGACGTTTCTGAAGAATTTTAACAGTTTTCTTGTATCTACGAACGCCAGAATGCATAAAATTGACCTAAACGTCTCCTTTTCCTATTCTGAGTCGATTCTGCATGCTTTAAGTGTGTTTGGTGGCTCAGAACCATCAAAAAACGTTGAAATATAGTTCAAATTCAATAAAAATCGACAAAAATACAGTTTCTAGCTAAAATTTGATGGTTTCGTTGCACTTTCCGAGCCCGTAGGGTATCTGAGTGGCTTAAAAGTACAAGAAAACACTTCAAAAGTGACGTTTCTGAAGAATTTTAACAGTTTTCTTGTATCTACGAAGGCCAGAATGCATAAAATTGACCTAAACGTCTCCTTTTCTTATTCTGAGTCGATTCTGCATGCTTTAAGTGTGTTTGGTGGCTCAGAACCATCAAAAAACGTTGAAATATAGTTCAAATTCAATAAAAATCGACAAAAATACAGTTTCTAGCTAAAATTTGATGGTTTCGTTGCACTTTCCGAGCCCGTAGGGTATCTGAGTGGCTTAAAAGTACAAGAAAACACTTCAAAAGTGACGTTTCTGAAGAATTTTAACAGTTTTCTTGTATCTACGAACGCCAGAATGCATAAAATTGACCTAAACGTCTCCTTTTCCTATTCTGAGTCGATTCTGCATGCTTTAAGTGTGTTTGGTGGCTCAGAACCATCAAAAAACGTTGAAATATAGTTGAAATTCAATAAAAATCGACAAAAATACAGTTTCTAGCTAAAATTTGATGGTTTCGTTGCATTTTCCGAGCCCGTAGGGTATCTGAGTGGCTTAAAAGTACAAGAAAACACTTCAAAAGTGATGTTTCTGAAGAATTTTAACAGTTTTCTTGTATCTACGAACGCCAGAATGCATAAAATTGACCTAAACGTTTCCGTTTCCTATTCTGAGTCGATTCTGCATGCTTTAAGTGTCTTTGGTGGCTCAGAACCATCAAAAAACGTTGAAATATAGTTCAAATTCAATAAAAATCGACAAAAATACAGTTTCTAGCTAAAATTTGATGGTTTCGTTGCACTTTCCGAGCCCGTAGGGTATCTGAGTGGCTTAAAAGTACAAGAAAACACTTCAAAAGTGACGTTTCTGAAGAATTTTAACAGTTTTCTTGTATCTACGAACGGCAGAATGCATAAAATTGACCTAAACGTCTCCTTTTCCTATTCTGAGTCGATTCTGCATGTTTTAAGTGTGTTTGGTGGCTCAGAACCATCAAAAAACGTTGAAATATAGTTCAAATTCAATAAAAATCGACAAAAATACAGTTTCTAGCTAAAATTTGATGGTTTCGTTGCACTTTCCGAGCCCGTAGGGTATCTGAGTGGCTTAAAAGTACAAGAAAACACTTCAAAAGTGACGTTTCTGAAGAATTTTAACAGTTTTCTTGTATCTACGAACACCAGAATGCATAAAATTGACCTAAACGTCTCCTTTTCCTATTCTGAGTCGATTCTGCATGCTTTAAGTGTGTTTGGTGGCTCAGAACCATCAAAAAACGTTGAAATATAGTTCAAATTCAATAAAAATCGACAAAAATACAGTTTCTAGCTAAAATTTGATGGTTTCGTTGCACTTTCCGAGCCCGTAGGGTATCTGAGTGGCTTAAAAGTACAATAAAACACTTCAAAAGTGACGTTTCTGAAGAATTTTAACAGTTTTCTTGTATCTACGAACGCCAGAATGCATAAAATTGACCTAAACGTCTCCTTTTCCTATTCTGAGTCGATTCTGCATGCTTTAAGTGTGTTTGGTGGCTCAGAACCATCAAAAAACGTTGAAATATAGTTCAAATTCAATAAAAATCGACAAAAATACAGTTTCTAGCTAAAATTTGATGGTTTCGTTGCACTTTCCGAGCCCGTAGGGTATCTGAGTGGCTTAAAAGTACAAGAAAACACTTCAAAAGTGACGTTTCTGAAGAATTTTAACAGTTTTCTTGTATCTACGAACGCCAGAATGCATAAAATTGACCTAAACGTCTCCTTTTCCTATTCTGAGTCGATTCTGCATGCTTTAAGTGTGTTTGGTGGCTCAGAACCATCAAAAAACGTTGAAATATAGTTCAAATTCAATAAAAATCGACAAAAATACAGTTTCTAGCTAAAATTTGATGGTTTCGTTGCACTTTCCGAGCCCGTAGGGTATCTGAGTGGCTTAAAAGTTCAAGAAAACACTTCAAAAGTGATGTTTCTGAAGAATTTTAACAGTTTTCTTGTATCTACGAACGCCAGAATGCATAAAATTGACCTAAACGTTTCCGTTTCCTATTCTGAGTCGATTCTGCATGCTTTAAGTGTGTTTGGTGGCTCAGAACCATCAAAAAACGTTGAAATATAGTTCAAATTCAATAAAAATCGACAAAAATACAGTTTCTAGCTAAAATTTGATGGTTTCGTTGCACTTTCCGAGCCCGTAGGGTATCTGAGTGGCTTAAAAGTACAAGAAAACACTTCAAAAGTGACGTTTCTGAAGAATTTTAACAGTTTTCTTGTATCTACGAACGGCAGAATGCATAAAATTGACCTAAACGTCTCCTTTTCCTATTCTGAGTCGATTCTGCATGCTTTAAGTGTGTTTGGTGGCTCAGAACCATCAAAAAACGTTGAAATATAGTTCAAATTCCATAAAAATCGACAAAAATACAGTTTCTAGCTAAAATTTGATGGTTTCGTTGCACTTTCCGAGCCCGTAGGGTATCTGAGTGGCTTAAAAGTACAAGAAAACACTTCAAAAGTGACGTTTCTGAAGAATTTTAACAGTTTTCTTGTATCTACGAACACCAGAATGCATAAAGTTGACCTAAACGTCTCCTTTTCCTATTCTGAGTCGATTCTGCATGCTTTAAGTGTGTTTGGTGGCTCAGAACCATCAAAAAACGTTGAAATATAGTTCAAATTCAATAAAAATCGACAAAAATACAGTTTCTAGCTAAAATTTGATGGTTTCGTTGCACTTTCCGAGCCCGTAGGGTATCTGAGTGGCTTAAAAGTACAATAAAACACTTCAAAAGTGGCGTTTCTGAAGAATTTTAACAGTTTTCTTGTATCTACGAACGCCAGAATGCATAAAATTGACCTAAACGTCTCCTTTTCCTATTCTGAGTCGATTCTGCATGCTTTAAGTGTGTTTGGTGGCTCAGAACCATCAAAAAACGTTGAAATATAGTTCAAATTCAATAAAAATCGACAAAAATACAGTTTCTAGCTAAAATTTGATGGTTTCGTTGCACTTTCCGAGCCCGTAGGGTATCTGAGTGGCTTAAAAGTACAAGAAAACACTTCAAAAGTGACGTTTCTGAAGAATTTTAACAGTTTTCTTGTATCTACGAACGCCAGAATGCATAAAATTGACCTAAACGTCTCCTTTTCCTATTCTGAGTCGATTCTGCATGCTTTAAGTGTGTTTGGTGGCTCAGAACCATCAAAAAACGTTGAAATATAGTTCAAATTCAATAAAAATCGACAAAAATACAGTTTCTAGCTAAAATTTGATGGTTTCGTTGCACTTTCCGAGCCCGTAGGGTATCTGAGTGGCTTAAAAGTACAAGAAAACACTTCAAAAGTGACGTTTCTGAAGAATTTTAACAGTTTTCTTGTATCTACGAACGCCAGAATGCATAAAATTGACCTAAACGTCTCCTTTTCCTATTCTGAGTCGATTCTGCATGCTTTAAGTGTGTTTGGTGGCTCAGAACCATCAAAAAACGTTGAAATATAGTTCAAATTCAATAAAAATCGACAAAAATACAGTTTCTAGCTAAAATTTGATGGTTTCGTTGCACTTTCCGAGCCCGTAGGGTATCTGAGTGGCTTAAAAGTACAAGAAAACACATCAAAAGTGACGTTTCTGAAGAATTTTAACAGTTTTCTTGTATCTACGAACGCCAGAATGCATAAAATTGACCTAAACGTCTCCTTTTCCTATTCTGAGTCGATTCTGCATGCTTTAAGTGTGTTTGGTGGCTCAGAACCATCAAAAAACGTTGAAATATAGTTCAAATTCAATAAAAATCGACAAAAATACAGTTTCTAGCTAAAATTTGATGGTTTCGTTGCACTTTCCGAGCCCGTAGGGTATCTGAGTGGCTTAAAAGTACAAGAAAACACTTCAAAAGTGACGTTTCTGAAGAATTTTAACAGTTTTCTTGTATCTACGAAGGCCAGAATGCATAAAATTGACCTAAACGTCTCCTTTTCTTATTCTGAGTCGATTCTGCATGCTTTAAGTGTGTTTGGTGGCTCAGAACCATCAAAAAACGTTGAAATATAGTTCAAATTCAATAAAAATCGACAAAAATACAGTTTCTAGCTAAAATTTGATGGTTTCGTTGCACTTTCCGAGCCCGTAGGGTATCTGAGTGGCTTAAAAGTACAAGAAAACACTTCAAAAGTGACGTTTCTGAAGAATTTTAACAGTTTTCTTGTATCTACGAACGCCAGAATGCATAAAATTGACCTAAACGTCTCCTTTTCCTATTCTGAGTCGATTCTGCATGCTTTAAGTGTGTTTGGTGGCTCAGAACCATCAAAAAACGTTGAAATATAGTTCAAATTCAATAAAAATCGACAAAAATACAGTTTCTAGCTAAAATTTGATGGTTTCGTTGCACTTTCCGAGCCCGTAGGGTATCTGAGTGGCTTAAAAGTAAAAGAAAACACTTCAAAAGTGACGTTTCTGAAGAATTTTAACAGTTTTCTTGTATCTACGAACGCCAGAATGCATAAAATTGACCTAAACGTCTCCTTTTCCTATTCTGAGTCGATTCTGCATGCTTTAAGTGTGTTTGGTGGCTCAGAACCATCAAAAAACGTTGAAATATAGTTCAAATTCAATAAAAATCGACAAAAATACAGTTTCTAGCTAAAATTTGATGGTTTCGTTGCACTTTCCGAGCCCGTAGGGTATCTGAGTGGCTTAAAAGTACAAGAAAACACTTCAAAAGTGACGTTTCTGAAGAATTTTAACAGTTTTCTTGTATCTACGAAGGCCAGAATGCATAAAATTGACCTAAACGTCTCCTTTTCTTATTCTGAGTCGATTCTGCATGCTTTAAGTGTGTTTGGTGGCTCAGAACCATCAAAAAACGTTGAAATATAGTTCAAATTCAATAAAAATCGACAAAAATACAGTTTCTAGCTAAAATTTGATGGTTTCGTTGCACTTTCCGAGCCCGTAGGGTATCTGAGTGGCTTAAAAGTACAAGAAAACACTTCAAAAGTGACGTTTCTGAAGAATTTTAACAGTTTTCTTGTATCTACGAACGCCAGAATGCATAAAATTGACCTAAACGTCTCCTTTTCCTATTCTGAGTCGATTCTGCATGCTTTAAGTGTGTTTGGTGGCTCAGAACCATCAAAAAACGTTGAAATATAGTTGAAATTCAATAAAAATCGACAAAAATACAGTTTCTAGCTAAAATTTGATGGTTTCGTTGCATTTTCCGAGCCCGTAGGGTATCTGAGTGGCTTAAAAGTACAAGAAAACACTTCAAAAGTGATGTTTCTGAAGAATTTTAACAGTTTTCTTGTATCTACGAACGCCAGAATGCATAAAATTGACCTAAACGTTTCCGTTTCCTATTCTGAGTCGATTCTGCATGCTTTAAGTGTCTTTGGTGGCTCAGAACCATCAAAAAACGTTGAAATATAGTTCAAATTCAATAAAAATCGACAAAAATACAGTTTCTAGCTAAAATTTGATGGTTTCGTTGCACTTTCCGAGCCCGTAGGGTATCTGAGTGGCTTAAAAGTACAAGAAAACACTTCAAAAGTGACGTTTCTGAAGAATTTTAACAGTTTTCTTGTATCTACGAACGGCAGAATGCATAAAATTGACCTAAACGTCTCCTTTTCCTATTCTGAGTCGATTCTGCATGTTTTAAGTGTGTTTGGTGGCTCAGAACCATCAAAAAACGTTGAAATATAGTTCAAATTCAATAAAAATCGACAAAAATACAGTTTCTAGCTAAAATTTGATGGTTTCGTTGCACTTTCCGAGCCCGTAGGGTATCTGAGTGGCTTAAAAGTACAAGAAAACACTTCAAAAGTGACGTTTCTGAAGAATTTTAACAGTTTTCTTGTATCTACGAACACCAGAATGCATAAAATTGACCTAAACGTCTCCTTTTCCTATTCTGAGTCGATTCTGCATGCTTTAAGTGTGTTTGGTGGCTCAGAACCATCAAAAAACGTTGAAATATAGTTCAAATTCAATAAAAATCGACAAAAATACAGTTTCTAGCTAAAATTTGATGGTTTCGTTGCACTTTCCGAGCCCGTAGGGTATCTGAGTGGCTTAAAAGTACAATAAAACACTTCAAAAGTGACGTTTCTGAAGAATTTTAACAGTTTTCTTGTATCTACGAACGCCAGAATGCATAAAATTGACCTAAACGTCTCCTTTTCCTATTCTGAGTCGATTCTGCATGCTTTAAGTGTGTTTGGTGGCTCAGAACCATCAAAAAACGTTGAAATATAGTTCAAATTCAATAAAAATCGACAAAAATACAGTTTCTAGCTAAAATTTGATGGTTTCGTTGCACTTTCCGAGCCCGTAGGGTATCTGAGTGGCTTAAAAGTACAAGAAAACACTTCAAAAGTGACGTTTCTGAAGAATTTTAACAGTTTTCTTGTATCTACGAACGCCAGAATGCATAAAATTGACCTAAACGTCTCCTTTTCCTATTCTGAGTCGATTCTGCATGCTTTAAGTGTGTTTGGTGGCTCAGAACCATCAAAAAACGTTGAAATATAGTTCAAATTCAATAAAAATCGACAAAAATACAGTTTCTAGCTAAAAGTTGATGGTTTCGTTGCACTTTCCGAGCCCGTAGGGTATCTGAGTGGCTTAAAAGTTCAAGAAAACACTTCAAAAGTGATGTTTCTGAAGAATTTTAACAGTTTTCTTGTATCTACGAACGCCAGAATGCATAAAATTGACCTAAACGTTTCCGTTTCCTATTCTGAGTCGATTCTGCATGCTTTAAGTGTGTTTGGTGGCTCAGAACCATCAAAAAACGTTGAAATATAGTTCAAATTCAATAAAAATCGACAAAAATACAGTTTCTAGCTAAAATTTGATGGTTTCGTTGCACTTTCCGAGCCCGTAGGGTATCTGAGTGGCTTAAAAGTACAAGAAAACACTTCAAAAGTGACGTTTCTGAAGAATTTTAACAGTTTTCTTGTATCTACGAACGGCAGAATGCATAAAATTGACCTAAACGTCTCCTTTTCCTATTCTGAGTCGATTCTGCATGCTTTAAGTGTGTTTGGTGGCTCAGAACCATCAAAAAACGTTGAAATATAGTTCAAATTCCATAAAAATCGACAAAAATACAGTTTCTAGCTAAAATTTGATGGTTTCGTTGCACTTTCCGAGCCCGTAGGGTATCTGAGTGGCTTAAAAGTACAAGAAAACACTTCAAAAGTGACGTTTCTGAAGAATTTTAACAGTTTTCTTGTATCTACGAACACCAGAATGCATAAAGTTGACCTAAACGTCTCCTTTTCCTATTCTGAGTCGATTCTGCATGCTTTAAGTGTGTTTGGTGGCTCAGAACCATCAAAAAACGTTGAAATATAGTTCAAATTCAATAAAAATCGACAAAAATACAGTTTCTAGCTAAAATTTGATGGTTTCGTTGCACTTTCCGAGCCCGTAGGGTATCTGAGTGGCTTAAAAGTACAATAAAACACTTCAAAAGTGACGTTTCTGAAGAATTTTAACAGTTTTCTTGTATCTACGAACGCCAGAATGCATAAAATTGACCTAAACGTCTCCTTTTCCTATTCTGAGTCGATTCTGCATGCTTTAAGTGTGTTTGGTGGCTCAGAACCATCAAAAAACGTTGAAATATAGTTCAAATTCAATAAAAATCGACAAAAATACAGTTTCTAGCTAAAATTTGATGGTTTCGTTGCACTTTCCGAGCCCGTAGGGTATCTGAGTGGCTTAAAAGTACAAGAAAACACTTCAAAAGTGACGTTTCTGAAGAATTTTAACAGTTTTCTTGTATCTACGAACGCCAGAATGCATAAAATTGACCTAAACGTCTCCTTTTCCTATTCTGAGTCGATTCTGCATGCTTTAAGTGTGTTTGGTGGCTCAGAACCATCAAAAAACGTTGAAATATAGTTCAAATTCAATAAAAATCGACAAAAATACAGTTTCTAGCTAAAAGTTGATGGTTTCGTTGCACTTTCCGAGCCCGTAGGGTATCTGAGTGGCTTAAAAGTTCAAGAAAACACTTCAAAAGTGATGTTTCTGAAGAATTTTAACAGTTTTCTTGTATCTACGAACGCCAGAATGCATAAAATTGACCTAAACTTTTCCGTTTCCTATTCTGAGTCGATTCTGCATGCTTTAAGTGTGTTTGGTGGCTCAGAACCATCAAAAAACGTTGAAATATAGTTCAAATTCAATAAAAATCGACAAAAATACAGTTTCTAGCTAAAATTTGATGGTTTCGTTGCACTTTCCGAGCCCGTAGGGTATCTGAGTGGCTTAAAAGTACAAGAAAACACTTCAAAAGTGACGTTTCTGAAGAATTTTAACAGTTTTCTTGTATCTACGAACGGCAGAATGCATAAAATTGACCTAAACGTCTCCTTTTCCTATTCTGAGTCGATTCTGCATGCTTTAAGTGTGTTTGGTGGCTCAGAACCATCAAAAAACGTTGAAATATAGTTCAAATTCCATAAAAATCGACAAAAATACAGTTTCTAGCTAAAATTTGATGGTTTCGTTGCACTTTCCGAGCCCGTAGGGTATCTGAGTGGCTTAAAAGTACAAGAAAACACTTCAAAAGTGACGTTTCTGAAGAATTTTAACAGTTTTCTTGTATCTACGAACACCAGAATGCATAAAGTTGACCTAAACGTCTCCTTTTCCTATTCTGAGTCGATTCTGCATGCTTTAAGTGTGTTTGGTGGCTCAGAACCATCAAAAAACGTTGAAATATAGTTCAAATTCAATAAAAATCGACAAAAATACAGTTTCTAGCTAAAATTTGATGGTTTCGTTGCACTTTCCGAGCCCGTAGGGTATCTGAGTGGCTTAAAAGTACAATAAAACACTTCAAAAGTGACGTTTCTGAAGAATTTTAACAGTTTTCTTGTATCTACGAACGCCAGAATGCATAAAATTGACCTAAACGTCTCCTTTTCCTATTCTGAGTCGATTCTGCATGCTTTAAGTGTGTTTGGTGGCTCAGAACCATCAAAAAACGTTGAAATATAGTTCAAATTCAATAAAAATCGACAAAAATACAGTTTCTAGCTAAAATTTGATGGTTTCGTTGCACTTTCCGAGCCCGTAGGGTATCTGAGTGGCTTAAAAGTACAAGAAAACACTTCAAAAGTGACGTTTCTGAAGAATTTTAACAGTTTTCTTGTATCTACGAACGCCAGAATGCATAAAATTGACCTAAACGTCTCCTTTTCCTATTCTGAGTCGATTCTGCATGCTTTAAGTGTGTTTGGTGGCTCAGAACCATCAAAAAACGTTGAAATATAGTTCAAATTCAATAAAAATCGACAAAAATACAGTTTCTAGCTAAAATTTGATGGTTTCGTTGCACTTTCCGAGCCCGTAGGGTATCTGAGTGGCTTAAAAGTACAAGAAAACACTTCAAAAGTGACGTTTCTGAAGAATTTTAACAGTTTTCTTGTATCTACGAACGCCAGAATGCATAAAATTGACCTAAACGTCTCCTTTTCCTATTCTGAGTCGATTCTGCATGCTTTAAGTGTGTTTGGTGGCTCAGAACCATCAAAAAACGTTGAAATATAGTTCAAATTCAATAAAAATCGACAAAAATACAGTTTCTAGCTAAAATTTGATGGTTTCGTTGCACTTTCCGAGCCCGTAGGGTATCTGAGTGGCTTAAAAGTACAAGAAAACACATCAAAAGTGACGTTTCTGAAGAATTTTAACAGTTTTCTTGTATCTACGAACGCCAGAATGCATAAAATTGACCTAAACGTCTCCTTTTCCTATTCTGAGTCGATTCTGCATGCTTTAAGTGTGTTTGGTGGCTCAGAACCATCAAAAAACGTTGAAATATAGTTCAAATTCAATAAAAATCGACAAAAATACAGTTTCTAGCTAAAATTTGATGGTTTCGTTGCACTTTCCGAGCCCGTCGGGTACCTGAGTGGCTTAAAAGTACAAGACAACACTTCAAAAGTGACGTTTCTGAAGAATTTTAACAGTTTTCTTGTATCTACGAACGCCAGAATGCATAAAATTGACCTAAACGTCTCCTTTTCCTATTCAGAGTCGATTCTGCATGCTTTAAGTGTGTTTGGTGGCTCAGAACCATCAAAAAACGTTGAAATATAGTTCAAATTCAATAAAAATCGACAAAAATACAGTTTCTAGCTAAAATTTGATGGTTTCGTTGCACTTTCCGAACCCGTAGGGTATCTGAGTGGCTTAAAAGTACAAGAAAACACTTCAAAAGTGACGTTTCTGAAGAATTTTAACAGTTTTCTTGTATCTACGAACGCCAGAATGCATAAAATTGACCTAAACGTCTCCTTTTCCTATTCTGAGTCGATTCTGCATGCTTTAAGTGTGTTTGGTGGCTCAGAACCATCAAAAAACGTTGAAATATAGTTCAAATTCCATAAAAATCGACAAAAATACAGTTTCTAGCTAAAATTTGATGGTTTCGTTGCACTTTCCGAGCCCGTAGGGTATCTGAGTGGCTTAAAAGTACAAGAAAACACTTCAAAAGTGACGTTTCTGAAGAATTTTAACAGTTTTCTTGTATCTACGAACACCAGAATGCATAAAGTTGACCTAAACGTCTCCTTTTCCTATTCTGAGTCGATTCTGCATGCTTTAAGTGTGTTTGGTGGCTCAGAACCATCAAAAAACGTTGAAATATAGTTCAAATTCAATAAAAATCGACAAAAATACAGTTTCTAGCTAAAATTTGATGGTTTCGTTGCACTTTCCGAGCCCGTAGGGTATCTGAGTGGCTTAAAAGTACAAGAAAACACTTCAAAAGTGACGTTTCTGAAGAATTTTAACAGTTTTCTTGTATCTACGAACGCCAGAATGCATAAAATTGACCTAAACGTCTCCTTTTCCTATTCTGAGTCGATTCTGCATGCTTTAAGTGTGTTTGGTGGCTCAGAACCATCAAAAAACGTTGAAATATAGTTCAAATTCAATAAAAATCGACAAAAATACAGTTTCTAGCTAAAATTTGATGGTTTCGTTGCACTTTCCGAGCCCGTAGGGTATCTGAGTGGCTTAAAAGTACAAGAAAACACATCAAAAGTGACGTTTCTGAAGAATTTTAACAGTTTTCTTGTATCTACGAACGCCAGAATGCATAAAATTGACCTAAACGTCTCCTTTTCCTATTCTGAGTCGATTCTGCATGCTTTAAGTGTGTTTGGTGGCTCAGAACCATCAAAAAACGTTGAAATATAGTTCAAATTCAATAAAAATCGACAAAAATACAGTTTCTAGCTAAAATTTGATGGTTTCGTTGCACTTTCCGAGCCCGTCGGGTATCTGAGTGGCTTAAAAGTACAAGACAACACTTCAAAAGTGACGTTTCTGAAGAATTTTAACAGTTTTCTTGTATCTACGAACGCCAGAATGCATAAAATTGACCTAAACGTCTCCTTTTCCTATTCTGAGTCGATTCTGCATGCTTTAAGTGTGTTTGGTGGCTCAGAACCATCAAAAAACGTTGAAATATAGTTCAAATTCAATAAAAATCGACAAAAATACAGTTTCTAGCTAAAATTTGATGGTTTCGTTGCACTTTCCGAGCCCGTAGGGTATCTGAGTGGATTAAAAGTACAAGCAAACACTTCAAAAGTGACGTTTCTGAAGAATTTTAACAGTTTTCTTTTATCTACGAACGCCAGAATGCATAAATTTGACCAAAACGTCTCCTTTTCCTATTCTGAGTCGATTCTGCATGCTTTAAGTGTGTTTGGTGGCTCAGAACCATCAAAAAACGTTGAAATATAGTTCAAATTCAATAAAAATCGACAAAAATACAGTTTCTAGCTAAAATTTGATGGTTTCGTTGCACTTTCCGAGCCCGTAGGGTATCTGAGTGACTTAAAAGTACAAGAAAACACTTCAAAAGTGACGTTTCTGAAGAATTTTAACAGTTTTCTTGTATCTACGAACGCCAGAATGCATAAAATAGACATAAACGTCTCCTTTTCCTATTCTGAGTCGATTCTGCATGCTTTAAGTGTGTCTGGTGGCTCAGAACCATCAAAAAACTTTGAAATATAGTTCAAATTCAATAAAAATCGACAAAAATACAGTTTCAAGCTAAAATTTGATGGTTTCGTTGCACTTTCCGAGCCCGTTGGGTATCTGAGTGGCTTAAAAGTACAAGAAAACACTTCAAAAGTGACGTTTCTGAAGAATTTTAACAGTTTTCTTGTATCTACGAACGCCAGAATGCATAAAATTGGCCTAAACGTCTCCTTTTCCTATTCTGAGTCGATTCTGCATGCTTTAAGTGTGTTTGGTGGCTCAGAACCATCAAAAAACGTTGAAATATAGTTCAAATTCAATAAAAATCGACAAAAATACAGTTTCTAGCTAAAATTTGATGGTTTCGTTGCACTTTCCGAGCCCGTAGGGTATCTGAGTGGCTTAAAAGTACAAGAAAACACTTCAAAAGTGACGTTTCTGAAGAATTTTAACAGTTTTCTTGTATCTACGAACGCCAGAATGCATAAAATTGACCTAAACGTCTCCTTTTCCTATTCTGAGTCGATTCTGCATGCTTTAAGTGTGTTTGGTGGCTCAGAACCATCAAAAAACGTTGAAATATAGTTCAAATTCAATAAAAATCGACAAAAATACAGTTTCTAGCTAAAATTTGATGGTTTCGTTGCACTTTCCGAGCCCGTAGGGTATCTGAGTGGCTTAAAAGTACAAGAAAACACTTCAAAAGTGACGTTTCTGAAGAATTTTAACAGTTTTCTTGTATCTACGAACGCCAGAATGCATAAAATTGACCTAAACGTCTCCTTTTCCTATTCTGAGTCGATTCTGCATGCTTTAAGTGTGTTTGGTGGCTCAGAACCATCAAAAAACGTTGAAATATAGTTCAAATTCAATAAAAATCGACAAAAATACAGTTTCTAGCTAAAATTTGATGGTTTCGTTGCACTTTCCGAGCCCGTAGGGTATCTGAGTGGCTTAAAAGTACAAGAAAACACTTCAAAAGTGACGTTTCTGAAGAATTTTAACAGTTTTCTTGTATCTACGAACGCCAGAATGCATAAAATTGACCTAAACGTCTCCTTTTCCTATTCTGAGTCGATTCTGCATGCTTTAAGTGTGTTTGGTGGCTCAGAACCATCAAAAAACGCTGAAATATAGTTCAAATTCAATAAAAATCGACAAAAATACAGTTTCTAGCTAAAATTTGATGGTTTCGTTGCACTTTCCGAGCCCGTAGGGTATCTGAGTGGATTAAAAGTACAAGCAAACACTTCAAAAGTGACGTTTCTGAAGAATTTTAACAGTTTTCTTTTATCTACGAACGCCAGAATGCATAAAATTGACCTAAACGTCTCCTTTTCCTATTCTGAGTCGATTCTGCATGCTTTAAGTGTGTTTGGTGGCTCAGAACCATCAAAAAACGTTGAAATATAGTTCAAATTCAATAAAAATCGACAAAAATACAGTTTCTAGCTAAAATTTGATGGTTTCGTTGCACTTTCCGAGCCCGTAGGGTATCTGAGTGACTTAAAAGTACAAGAAAACACTTCAAAAGTGACGTTTCTGAAGAATTTTAACAGTTTTCTTGTATCTACGAACGCCAGAATGCATAAAATTGACATAAACGTCTCCTTTTCCTATTCTGAGTCGATTCTGCATGCTTTAAGTGTGTCTGGTGGCTCAGAACCATCAAAAAACTTTGAAATATAGTTCAAATTCAATAAAAATCGACAAAAATACAGTTTCAAGCTAAAATTTGATGGTTTCGTTGCACTTTCCGAGCCCGTTGGGTATCTGAGTGGCTTAAAAGTACAAGAAAACACTTCAAAAGTGACGTTTCTGAAGAATTTTAACAGTTTTCTTGTATCTACGAACGCCAGAATGCATAAAATTGGCCTAAACGTCTCCTTTTCCTATTCTGAGTCGATTCTGCATGCTTTAAGTGTGTTTGGTGGCTCAGAACCATCAAAAAACGTTGAAATATAGTTCAAATTCAATAAAAATCGACAAAAATACAGTTTCTAGCTAAAATTTGATGGTTTCGTTGCACTTTCCGAGCCCGTAGGGTATCTGAGTGGCTTAAAAGTACAAGAAAACACTTCAAAAGTGACGTTTCTGAAGAATTTTAACAGTTTTCTTGTATCTACGAACGCCAGAATGCATAAAATTGACCTAAACGTCTCCTTTTCCTATTCTGAGTCGATTCTGCATGCTTTAAGTGTGTTTGGTGGCTCAGAACCATCAAAAAACGTTGAAATATAGTTCAAATTCAATAAAAATCGACAAAAATACAGTTTCTAGCTAAAATTTGATGGTTTCGTTGCACTTTCCGAACCCGTAGGGTATGTGAGTGGCTTAAAAGTACAAGAAAACACTTCAAAAGTGACGTTTCAGAAGAATTTTAACAGTTTTCTTGTATCTACGAACGCCAGAATGCATAAAATTGACCTAAACGTCTCCTTTTCCTATTCTGAGTGGATTCTGCATGCTTTAAGTGTGTTTGGTGGCTCAGAACCATCAAAAAACGTTGAAATATAGTTCAAATTCAATAAAAATCGACAAAAATACAGTTTCTAGCTAAAATTTGATGGTTTCGTTGCACTTTCCGAGCCCGTAGGGTATCTGAGTGGCTTAAAAGTACAAGAAAACACTTCAAAAGTGACGTTTCTGAAGAATTTTAACAGTTTTCTTGTATCTACGAACGCCAGAATGCATAAAATTGACCTAAACGTCTCCTTTTCCTATTCTGAGTCGATTCTGCATGCTTTAAGTGTGTTTGGTGGCTCAGAACCATCAAAAAACGTTGAAATATAGTTCAAATTCAATAAAAATCGACAAAAATACAGTTTCTAGCTAAAATTTGATGGTTTCGTTGCACTTTCCGAGCCCGTAGGGTATCTGAGTGGCTTAAAAGTACAAGAAAACACTTCAAAAGTGACGTTTCTGAAGAATTTTAACAGTTTTCTTGTATCTACGAACGCCAGAATGCATAAAATTGACCTAAACGTCTCCTTTTCCTATTCTGAGTCGATTCTGCATGCTTTAAGTGTGTTTGGTGGCTCAGAACCATCAAAAAACATTGAAATATAGTTCAAATTCAATAAAAATCGACAAAAATACAGTTTCTAGCTAAAATTTGATTGTTTCGTTGCACTTTCCGAGCCCGTAGGGTATCTGAGTGGATTAAAAGTACAAGCAAACACTTCAAAAGTGACGTTTCTGAAGAATTTTAACAGTTTTCTTTTATCTACGAACGCCAGAATGCATAAAATTGACCTAAACGTCTCCTTTTCCTATTCTGAGTCGATTCTGCATGCTTTAAGTGTGTTTGGTGGCTCAGAACCATCAAAAAACGTTGAAATATAGTTCAAATTCAATAAAAATCGACAAAAATACAGTTTCTAGCTAAAATTTGATGGTTTCGTTGCACTTTCCGAGCCCGTAGGGTATCTGAGTGACTTAAAAGTACAAGAAAACACTTCAAAAGTGACGTTTCTGAAGAATTTTAACAGTTTTCTTGTATCTACGAACGCCAGAATGTATAAAATTGACATAAACGTCTCCTTTTCCTATTCTGAGTCGATTCTGCATGCTTTAAGTGTGTCTGGTGGCTCAGAACCATCAAAAAACTTTGAAATATAGTTCAAATTCAATAAAAATCGACAAAAATACAGTTTCAAGCTAAAATTTGATGGTTTCGTTGCACTTTCCGAGCCCGTTGGGTATCTGAGTGGCTTAAAAGTACAAGAAAACACTTCAAAAGTGACGTTTCTGAAGAATTTTAACAGTTTTCTTGTATCTACGAACGCCAGAATGCATAAAATTGGCCTAAACGTCTCCTTTTCCTATTCTGAGTCGATTCTGCATGCTTTAAGTGTGTTTGGTGGCTCAGAACCATCAAAAAACGTTGAAATATAGTTCAAATTCAATAAAAATCGACAAAAATACAGTTTCTAGCTAAAATTTGATGGTTTCGTTGCACTTTCCGAGCCCGTAGGGTATCTGAGTGGCTTAAAAGTACAAGAAAACACTTCAAAAGTGACGTTTCTGAAGAATTTTAACAGTTTTCTGTATCTACGAACGCCAGAATGCACAAAATTGACCTAAACGTCTCCTTTTCCTATTCTGAGTCGATTCTGCATGCTTTAAGTGTGTTTGGTGGCTCAGAACCATCAAAAAACGTTGAAATATAGTTCAAATTCAATAAAAATCGACAAAAATACAGTTTCTAGCTAAAATTTGATGGTTTCGTTGCACTTTCCGAGCCCGTAGGGTATCTGAGTGGCTTAAAAGTACAAGAAAACACTTCAAAACTGACGTTTCTGAAGAATTTTAACAGTTTTCTTGTATCTACGAACGCCAGAATGCATAAAATTGACCTAAACGTCTCCTTTTCCTATTCTGAGTCGATTCTGCATGCTTTAAGTGTGTTTGGTGGCTCAGAACCATCAAAAAACGTTGAAATGTAGTTCAAATTCAATAAAAATCGACAAAAATATAGTTTCTAGCTAAAATTTGATGGTTTCGTTGCACTTTCCGAGCCCGTCGGGTATCTGAGTGGCTTAAAAGTACAAGACAACACTTCAAAAGTGACGTTTCTGAAGAATTTTAACAGTTTTCTTGTATCTACGAACGCCAGAATGCATAAAATTGACCTAAACGTCTCCTTTTCCTATTCTGAGTCGATTCTGCATGCTTTAAGTGTGTTTGGTGGCTCAGAACCATCGAAAAACGTTGAAATATAGTTCAAATTCAATAAAAATCGACAAAAATACAGTTTCTAGCTAAAATTTGATGGTTTCGTTGCACTTTCCGAGCCCGTAGGGTATCTGAGTGGCTTAAAAGTACAAGAAAACACTTCAAAAGTGACGTTTCTGAAGAATTTTAACAGTTTTCTTGTATCTACGAACGCCAGAATGCATAAAATTGACCTAAACGTCTCCTTTTCCTATTCTGAGTCGATTCTGCATGCTTTAAGTGTGTTTGGTGGCTCAGAACCATCAAAAAACGTTGAAATATAGTTCAAATTCAATAAAAATCGACAAAAATACAGTTTCTAGCTAAAATTTGATGGTTTCGTTGCACTTTCCGAACCCGTAGGGTATCTGAGTGGCTTAAAAGTACAAGAAAACACTTCAAAAGTGACGTTTCAGAAGAATTTTAACAGTTTTCTTGTATCTACGAACGCCAGAATGCATAAAATAGACCTAAACGTCTCCTTTTCCTATTCTGAGTGGATTCTGCATGCTTTAAGTGTGTTTGGTGGCTCAGAACCATCAAAAAACGTTGAAATATAGTTCCTATTCAATAAAAATCGACAAAAATACAGTTTCTAGCTAAAATTTGATGGTTTCGTTGCACTTTCCGAGCCCGTAGGGTATCTGAGTGGCTTAAAAGTACAAGAAAACACTTCAAAAGTGACGTTTCTGAAGAATTTTAACAGTTTTCTTGTATCTACGAACGCCAGAATGCATAAAATTGACCTAAACGTCTCCTTTTCCTATTCTGAGTCGATTCTGCATGCTTTAAGTGTGTTTGGTGGCTCAGAACCATCAAAAAACGTTGAAATATAGTTCAAATTCAATAAAAATCGACAAAAATACAGTTTCTAGCTAAAATTTGATGGTTTCGTTGCACTTTCCGAGCCCGTAGGGTATCTGAGTGGCTTAAAAGTACAAGAAAACACTTCAAAAGTGACGTTTCTGAAGAATTTTAACAGTTTTCTTGTATCTACGAACGCCAGAATGCATAAAATTGACCTAAACGTCTCCTTTTCCTATTCTGAGTCGATTCTGCATGCTTTAAGTGTGTTTGGTGGCTCAGAACCATCAAAAAACGTTGAAATATAGTTCAAATTCAATAAAAATCGACAAAAATACAGTTTCTAGCTAAAATTTGATGGTTTCGTTGCACTTTCCGAGCCCGTAGGGTATCTGAGTGGATTAAAAGTACAAGCATACACTTCAAAAGTGACGTTTCTGAAGAATTTTAACAGTTTTCTTTTATCTACGAACGCCAGAATGCATAAAATTGACCTAAACGTCTCCTTTTCCTATTCTGAGTCGATTCTGCATGCTTTAAGTGTGTTTGGTGGCTCAGAACCATCAAAAAACGTTGAAATATAGTTCAAATTCAATAAAAATCGACAAAAATACAGTTTCTAGCTAAAATTTGATGGTTTCGTTGCACTTTCCGAGCCCGTAGGGTATCTGAGTGACTTAAAAGTACAAGAAAACACTTCAAAAGTGACGTTTCTGAAGAATTTTAACAGTTTTCTTGTATCTACGAACGCCAGAATGCATAAAATTGACATAAACGTCTCCTTTTCCTATTCTGAGTCGATTCTGCATGCTTTAAGTGTGTTTGGTGGCTCAGAACCATCAAAAAACTTTGAAATATAGTTCAAATTCAATAAAAATCGACAAAAATACAGTTTCTAGCTAAAATTTGATGGTTTCGTTGCACTTTCCGAGCCCGTTGGGTATCTGAGTGGCTTAAAAGTACAAGAAAACACTTCAAAAGTGACGTTTCTGAAGAATTTTAACAGTTTTCTTGTATCTACGAACGCCAGAATGCATAAAATTGGCCTAAACGTCTCCTTTTCCTATTCTGAGTCGATTCTGCATGCTTTAAGTGTGTTTGGTGGCTCAGAACCATCAAAAAACGTTGAAATATAGTTCAAATTCAATAAAAATCGACAAAAATACAGTTTCTAGCTAAAATTTGATGGTTTCGTTGCACTTTCCGAGCCCGTAGGGTATCTGAGTGGCTTAAAAGTACAAGAAAACACTTCAAAAGTGACGTTTCTGAAGAATTTTAACAGTTTTCTGTATCTACGAACGCCAGAATGCACAAAATTGACCTAAACGTCTCCTTTTCCTATTCTGAGTCGATTCTGCATGCTTTAAGTGTGTTTGGTGGCTCAGAACCATCAAAAAACGTTGAAATATAGTTCAAATTCAATAAAAATCGACAAAAATACAGTTTCTAGCTAAAATTTGATGGTTTCGTTGCACTTTCCGAGCCCGTAGGGTATCTGAGTGGCTTAAAAGTACAAGAAAACACTTCAAAACTGACGTTTCTGAAGAATTTTAACAGTTTTCTTGTATCTACGAACGCCAGAATGCATAAAATTGACCTAAACGTCTCCTTTTCCTATTCTGAGTCGATTCTGCATGCTTTAAGTGTGTTTGGTGGCTCAGAACCATCAAAAAACGTTGAAATGTAGTTCAAATTCAATAAAAATCGACAAAAATATAGTTTCTAGCTAAAATTTGATGGTTTCGTTGCACTTTCCGAGCCCGTCGGGTATCTGAGTGGCTTAAAAGTACAAGACAACACTTCAAAAGTGACGTTTCTGAAGAATTTTAACAGTTTTCTTGTATCTACGAACGCCAGAATGCATAAAATTGACCTAAACGTCTCCTTTTCCTATTCTGAGTCGATTCTGCATGCTTTAAGTGTGTTTGGTGGCTCAGAACCATCAAAAAACGTTGAAATATAGTTCAAATTCAATAAAAATCGACAAAAATACAGTTTCTAGCTAAAATTTGATGGTTTCGTTGCACTTTCCGAGCCCGTAGGGTATCTGAGTGGCTTAAAAGTACAAGAAAACACTTCAAAAGTGACGTTTCTGAAGAATTTTAACAGTTTTCTTGTATCTACGAACGCCAGAATGCATAAAATTGACCTAAACGTCTCCTTTTCCTATTCTGAGTCGATTCTGCATGCTTTAAGTGTGTTTGGTGGCTCAGAACCATCAAAAAACGTTGAAATATAGTTCAAATTCAATAAAAATCGACAAAAATACAGTTTCTAGCTAAAATTTGATGGTTTCGTTGCACTTTCCGAACCCGTAGGGTATCTGAGTGGCTTAAAAGTACAAGAAAACACTTCAAAAGTGACGTTTCAGAAGAATTTTAACAGTTTTCTTGTATCTACGAACGCCAGAATGCATAAAATAGACCTAAACGTCTCCTTTTCCTATTCTGAGTGGATTCTGCATGCTTTAAGTGTGTTTGGTGGCTCAGAACCATCAAAAAACGTTGAAATATAGTTCCTATTCAATAAAAATCGACAAAAATACAGTTTCTAGCTAAAATTTGATGGTTTCGTTGCACTTTCCGAGCCCGTAGGGTATCTGAGTGGCTTAAAAGTACAAGAAAACACTTCAAAAGTGACGTTTCTGAAGAATTTTAACAGTTTTCTTGTATCTACGAACGCCAGAATGCATAAAATTGACCTAAACGTCTCCTTTTCCTATTCTGAGTCGATTCTGCATGCTTTAAGTGTGTTTGGTGGCTCAGAACCATCAAAAAACGTTGAAATATAGTTCAAATTCAATAAAAATCGACAAAAATACAGTTTCTAGCTAAAATTTGATGGTTTCGTTGCACTTTCCGAGCCCGTAGGGTATCTGAGTGGCTTAAAAGTACAAGAAAACACTTCAAAAGTGACGTTTCTGAAGAATTTTAACAGTTTTCTTGTATCTACGAACGCCAGAATGCATAAAATTGACCTAAACGTCTCCTTTTCCTATTCTGAGTCGATTCTGCATGCTTTAAGTGTGTTTGGTGGCTCAGAACCATCAAAAAACGTTGAAATATAGTTCAAATTCAATAAAAATCGACAAAAATACAGTTTCTAGCTAAAATTTGATGGTTTCGTTGCACTTTCCGAGCCCGTAGGGTATCTGAGTGGATTAAAAGTACAAGCAAACACTTCAAAAGTGACGTTTCTGAAGAATTTTAACAGTTTTCTTTTATCTACGAACGCCAGAATGCATAAAATTGACCTAAACGTCTCCTTTTCCTATTCTGAGTCGATTCTGCATGCTTTAAGTGTGTTTGGTGGCTCAGAACCATCAAAAAACGTTGAAATATAGTTCAAATTCAATAAAAATCGACAAAAATACAGTTTCTAGCTAAAATTTGATGGTTTCGTTGCACTTTCCGAGCCCGTAGGGTATCTGAGTGACTTAAAAGTACAAGAAAACACTTCAAAAGTGACGTTTCTGAAGAATTTTAACAGTTTTCTTGTATCTACGAACGCCAGAATGCAGAAAATTGACATAAACGTCTCCTTTTCCTATTCTGAGTCGATTCTGCATGCTTTAAGTGTGTTTGGTGGCTCAGAACCATCAAAAAACTTTGAAATATAGTTCAAATTCAATAAAAATCGACAAAAATACAGTTTCTAGCTAAAATTTGATGGTTTCGTTGCACTTTCCGAGCCCGTTGGGTATCTGAGTGGCTTAAAAGTACAAGAAAACACTTCAAAAGTGACGTTTCTGAAGAATTTTAACAGTTTTCTTGTATCAACGAACGCCAGAATGCATAAAATTGGCCTAAACGTCTCCTTTTCCTATTCTGAGTCGATTCTGCATGCTTTAAGTGTGTTTGGTGGCTCAGAACCATCAAAAAACGTTGAAATATAGTTCAAATTCAATAAAAATCGACAAAAATACAGTTTCTAGCTAAAATTTGATGGTTTCGTTGCACTTTCCGAGCCCGTAGGGTATCTGAGTGGCTTAAAAGTACAAGAAAACACTTCAAAAGTGACGTTTATGAAGAATTTTAACAGTTTTCTGTATCTACGAACGCCAGAATGCACAAAATTGACCTAAACGTCTCCTTTTCCTATTCTGAGTCGATTCTGCATGCTTTAAGTGTGTTTGGTGGCTCAGAACCATCAAAAAACGTTGAAATATAGTTCAAATTCAATAAAAATCGACAAAAATACAGTTTCTAGCTAAAATTTGATGGTTTCGTTGCACTTTCCGAGCCCGTAGGGTATCTGAGTGGCTTAAAAGTACAAGAAAACACTTCAAAAGTGACGTTTCTGAAGAATTTTAACAGTTTTCTTGTATCTACGAACGCCAGAATGCATAAAATTGACCTAAACGTCTCCTTTTCCTATTCTGAGTCGATTCTGCATGCTTTAAGTGTGTTTGGTGGCTCAGAACCATCAAAAAACGTTGAAATATAGTTCAAATTCAATAAAAATCGACAAAAATATAGTTTCTAGCTAAAATTTGATGGTTTCGTTGCACTTTCCGAGCCCGTCGGGTATCTGAGTGGCTTAAAAGTACAAGACAACACTTCAAAAGTGACGTTTCTGAAGAATTTTAACAGTTTTCTTGTATCTACGAAAGCCAGAATGCATAAAATTGACCTAAACGTCTCCTTTTCCTATTCTGAGTCGATTCTGCATGCTTTAAGGGTGTTTGGTGGCTCAGAACCATCAAAAAACGTTGAAATATAGTTCAAATTCAATAAAAATCGACAAAAATACAGTTTCTAGCTAAAATTTGATGGTTTCGTTGCACTTTCCGAGCCCGTAGGGCATCTGAGTGGCTTAAAAGTACAAGAAAACACTTCAAAAGTGACGTTTCTGAAGAATTTTAACAGTTTTCTTGAATCTACGAACGCCAGAATGCATAAAATTGACCTAAACGTCTCCTTTTCCTATTCTGAGTCGATTCTGCATGCTTTAAGTGTGTTTGGTGGCTCAGAACCATCAAAAAACGTTGAAATATAGTTCAAATTCAATAAAAATCGACAAAAATACAGTTTCTAGCTAAAATTTGATGGTTTCGTTGCACTTTCCGAGCCCGTAGGGTATCTGAGTGGCTTAAAAGTACAAGAAAACACTTCAAAAGTGACGTTTCTGAAGAATTTTAACAGTTTTCTTGTATCTATGATGGCCAGAATGCATAAAATTGACCTAAACGTCTCCTTTTCCTATTCTGAGTCGATTCTGCATGCTTTAAGTGTGTTTGGTGGCTCAGAACCATCAAAAAACGTTGAAATATAGTTCAAATTCAATAAAAATCGACAAAAATACAGTTTCTAGCTAAAATTTGATGGTTTCGTTGCACTTTCCGAGCCCGTAGGGTATCTGAGTGGCTTAAAAGTACAAGAAAACACTTCAAAAGTGACGTTTCTGAAGAATTTTAACAGTTTTCTTGTATCCACGAACGCCAGAATGCATAAAAGTGACCTAAACGTCTCCTTTTCCTATTCTGAATCGATTCTGCATGCTTTAAGTGTGTTTAGTGGCTCAGAACCATCAAAAAACGTTGAAATACAGTTCAAATTCAATAAAAATCGACAAAAATACAGTTTCTAGCTAAAATTTGATGGTTTCGTTGCACTTTCCGAGCCCGTAGGGTATCTGAGTGGCTTAAAAGTACATGAAAACACTTCAAAAGTGACGTTTCTGAAGAATTTTAACAGTTTTCTTGTA
Organism: Zophobas morio; assembly: GCF_036711695.1. Taxonomy (NCBI): domain Eukaryota; kingdom Metazoa; phylum Arthropoda; class Insecta; order Coleoptera; family Tenebrionidae; genus Zophobas; species Zophobas morio. The sequence goes on along the minus strand of NW_026972464.1, from coordinate 25,005 downwards.
TCTACGAACGCCAGAATGCATAAAATTGACCTAAACGTCTCCTTTTCCTATTCTGAGTGGATTCTGCATGCTTTAAGTGTGTTTGGTGGCTCAGAACCATCAAAAAACGTTGAAATATAGTTCAAATTCAATAAAAATCGACAAAAATACAGTTTCTAGCTAAAATTTGATGGTTTCGTTGCACTTTCCGAGCCCGTAGGGTATCTGAGTGGCTTAAAAGTACAAGAAAACACTTAAAAAGTGACGTTTCTGAAGAATTTTAACAGTTTTCTTGTATCTACGAACGCCAGAATGCATAAAATTGACCTAAACGTCTCCTTTTCCTATTCTGAGTCGATTCTGCATGCTTTAAGTGTGTTTGGTGGCTCAGAACCATCAAAAAACGTTGAAATATAGTTCAAATTCAATAAAAATCGACAAAAATACAGTTTCTAGCTAAAATTTGATGGTTTCGTTGCACTTTCCGAGCCCGTAGGGAATCTGAGTGGCTTAAAAGTACAAGAAAACACTTCAAAAGTGACGTTTCTGAAGAATTTTAACAGTTTTCTTGTATCTACGAACGCCAGAATGCATAAAATTGACCTAAACGTCTCCTTTTCCTATTCTGAGTCGATTCAGCATGCTTTAAGTGTGTTTGGTGGCTCAGAACCATAAAAAAACGTTGAAATATAGTTCAAATTCAATAAAAATCGACAAAAATACAGCTTCTAGCTAAAATTTGATGGTTTCGTTGCACTTTCCGAGCCCGTAGGGTATCTGAGTGGCTTAAAAGTACAAGAAAACACTTCAAAAGTGACGTTTCTGAAGAATTTTAACAGTTTCCTTGTATCTACGAACGCCAGAATGCATAAAATTGACCTAAACGTCTCCTTTTCCGATTCTGAGTCGATTCTTCATGCTTTAAGTGTGTTTGGTGGCTCAGAATCATCAAAAAACGTTGAAATATAGTTCAAATTCAATAAAAATCGACAAAAATACAGTTTCTAGCTAAAATTTGATGGTTTCGTTGCACTTTCCGAGCCCGTAGGGTATCTGAGTGGCTTAAAAGTTCAAGAAAACACTTCAAAAGTGACGTTTCTCAAGAATTTTAACAGTTTTCTTGTATCTACGAACGCCAGAATGCATAAAATTGACCTAAACGTCTCCTTTTCCTATTCTGAGTCGATTCTGCATGCTTTAAGTGTGTTTGGTGGCTCAGAACCATCAAAAAACGTTGAAATATAGTTCAAATTCAATAAAAATCGACAAAAATACAGTTTCTAGCTAAAATTTGATGGTTTCGTTGCACTTTCCGAGCCCGTAGGGTATCTGAGTGGCTTAAAAGTACAAGAAAACACTTCAAAAGTGACGTTTCTGAAGAATTTTAACAGTTTTCTTGTATCTACGAACGCCAGAATGCATAAAATTGACCTAAACGTCTCCTTTTCCTATTCTGAGTCGATTCTGCATGCTTTAAGTGTGTTTGGTGGCTCAGAACCATCAAAAAACGTTGAAATATAGTTCAAATTTAATAAAAATCGACAAAAATACAGTTTCTAGCTAAAATTTGATGGTTTCGTTGCACTTTCCGAGCCCGTCGGGTATCTGAGTGGCTTAAAAGTACAAGAAAACACTTCAAAAGTGACGTTTCTGAAGAATTTTAACAGTTTTCTTGTATCTACGAACGCCAGAATGCATAAAATTGACCTAAACGTCTCCTTTTCCTATTCTGAGTCGATTCTGCATGCTTTAAGTGTGTTTGGTGGCTCAGAACCATCAAAAAACGTTGAAATATAGTTCAAATTCAATAAAAATCGACAAAAATACTGTTGCTAGCTAAAATTTGATGGTTTCGTTGCACTTTCCGAGCCCGTAGGGTATCTGAGTGGCTTAAAAGTACAAGAAAACACTTCAAAAGTGACGTTTCTGAAGAATTTTAACAGTTTTCTTGTATCTACGAACGCCAGAATCCATAAAATTGACCTAAACGTCTCCTTTTCCTATTCTGAGTCGATTCTGCATGCTTTAAGTGTGTTTGGTGGCTCAGAACCATCAAAAAACGTTGAAATATAGTTCAAATTCAATAAAAATCGACAAAAATACAGTTTCTAGCTAAAATTTGATGGTTTCGTTGCACTTTCCGAGCCCGTAGGGTATCTGAGTGGCTTAAAAGTACAAGAAAACACTTCAAAAGTGACGTTTCTGAAGAATTTTAACAGTTTTCTTGTATCTACGAACGCCAGAATGCATAAAATTGACCTAAACGTCTCCTTTTCCTATTCTGAGTCGATTCTGCATGCTTTAAGTGTGTTTGGTGGCTCAGAACCATCAAAAAACGTTGAAATATAGTTCAAATTCAATAAAAATCGACAAAAATACAGTTTCTAGCTAAAATTTGATGGTTTCGTTGCACTTTCCGAGCCCGTAGGATATCTGAGTGGCTTAAAAGTACAAGAAAACACTTCAAAAGTGACGTTTCTGAAGAATTTTAACAGTTTTCTTGTATCTACGAACGCCAGAATGCATAAAATTGACCTAAACGTCTCCTTTTCCTATTCTGAGTCGATTCTGCATGATTTAAGTGTGTTTGGTGGCTCAGAACCATAAAAAAAAATTGAAATATAGTTCAAATTCAATAAAAATCGACAAAAATACAGTTTCTAGCTAAAATTTGATGGTTTCGTTGCACTTTCCGAGCCCGTAGGTTATCTGAGTGGCTTAAAAGTACAAGAAAACACTTCAAAAGTGACGTTTCTGAAGAATTTTAACAGTTTTCTTGTATCTACGAACGCCAGAATGCATAAAATTGACCTAAACGTCTCCTTTTCCTATTCTGAGTCGATTCTGCATGCTTTAAGTGTGTTTGGTGGCTCAGAACCATCAAAAAACGTTGAAATATAGTTCAAATTCAATAAAAATCGACAAAAATACAGTTTCTAGCTAAAATTTGATGGTTGCACTTTCCGAGCCCGTTGGGTATCTGAGTGGCTTAAAAGTACAAGAAAACACTTCAAAAGTGACGTTTCTGAAGAATTTTAACAGTTTTCTTGTATCTACGAACGCCAGAATGCATAAAATTGACCTAAACGTCTCCTTTTCCTATTCTGAGTCGATTCTGCATGCTTTAAGTGTGTTTGGTGGCTCAGAACCATCAAAAAACGTTGAAATATAGTTCAAATTCAATAAAAATCGACAAAAATACAGTTTCTAGCTAAAATTTGATGGTTTCGTTGCACTTTCCGAGCCCGTAGGGAATCTGAGTGGCTTAAAAGTACAAGAAAACACTTCAAAAGTGACGTTTCTGAAGAATTTTAACAGTTTTCTTGTATCTACGAACGCCAGAATGCATAAAATTGACCTAAACGTCTCCTTTTCCTATTCTGAGTCGATTCTGTATGCTTTAAGTGTGTTTGGTGGCTCAGAACCATCAAAAAACGTTGAAATATAGTTCAAATTCAATAAAAATCGACAAAAATACAGTTTCTAGCTAAAATTTGATGGTTTCGTTGCACTTTCCGAGCCCGTAGGGTATCTGAGTGGCTTAAAAGTACAAGAAAACACTTCAAAAGTGACGTTTCTGAAGAATTTTAACAGTTTTCTTGTATCTACGAACGCCAGAATGCATAAAATTGACCTAAACGTCTCCTTTTCCTATTCTGAGTCGATTCTGCATGCTTTAAGTGTGTTTGGTGGCTCAGAACCATCAAAAAACGTTGAAATATAGTTCAAATTCAATAAAAATCGACAAAAATACAGTTTCTAGCTAAAATTTGATGGTTTCGATGCACTTTCCGAGCCCGTAGGATATCTGAGTGGCTTAAAAGTTCAAGAAAACACTTCAAAAGTGACGTTTCTGAAGAATTTTAACAGTTTTCTTGTATCTACGAACGCCAGAATGCATAAAATTGACCTAAACGTCTCCTTTTCCTATTCTGAGTCGATTCTGCATGATTTAAGTGTGTTTGGTGGCTCAGAACCATCAAAAAAAATTGAAATATAGTTCAAATTCAATAAAAATCGACAAAAATACAGTTTCTAGCTAAAATTTGATGGTTTCGTTGCACTTTCCGAGCCCGTAGGGTATCTGAGTGGCTTAAAAGTACAAGAAAACACTTCAAAAGTGACGTTTCTGAAGAATTTTAACAGTTTTCTTGTATCTACGAACGCCAGAATGCATAAAATTGACCTAAACGTCTCCTTTTCCTATTCTGAGTCGATTCTGCATGCTTTAAGTGTGTTTGATGGCTCAGAACCATCAAAAAACGTTGAAATATAGTTCAAATTCAATAAAAATCGACAAAAATACAGTTTCTAGCTAAAATTTGATGGTTTCGTTGCACTTTCCGAGCCCGTAGGGTATCTGAGTGGCTTAAAAGTACAAGAAAACACTTCAAAAGTGACGTTTCTGAAGAATTTTAACAGTTTTCTTGTATCTACGAACGCCAGAATGCATAAAATTGACCTAAACGTCTCCTTTTCCTATTCTGAGTCGATTCTGCATGCTTTAAGTGTGTTTGGTGGCTCAGAACCATCAAAAAACGTTGAAATATGGTTCAAATTCAATAAAAATCGACAAAAATACAGTTTCTAGCTAAAATTTGATGGTTGCACTTTCCGAGCCCGTTGGGTATCTGAGTGGCTTAAAAGTACAAGAAAACACTTCAAAAGTGACGTTTCTGAAGAATTTTAACAGTTTTCTTGTATCTACGAACGCCAGAATGCATAAAATTGACCTAAACGTCTCCTTTTCCTATTCTGAGTCGATTCTGCATGCTTTAAGTGTGTTTGGTGGCTCAGAACCATCAAAAAACGTTGAAATATAGTTCAAATTCAATAAAAATCGACAAAAATACAGTTTCTAGCTAAAATTTGATGGTTTCGTTGCACTTTCCGAGCCCGTAGGGTATCTGAGTGGCTTAAAAGTACAAGAAAACACTTCAAAGGTGACGTTTCTGAAGAATTTTAACAGTTTTCTTGTATCTACGAACGCCAGAATGCATAAAATTGACCTAAACGTCTCCTTTTCCTATTCTGAGTCGATTCTGCATGCTTTAAGTGTGTTTGGTGGCTCAGAACCATCAAAAAACGTTGAAATATAGTTCAAATTTAATAAAAATCGACAAAAATACAGTTTCTAGCTAAAATTTGATGGTTTCGTTGCACTTTCCGAGCCCGTAGGGTATCTGAGTGGCTTAAAAGTACAAGAAAACACTTCAAAAGTGACGTTTCTGAAGAATTTTAACAGTTTTCTTGTATCTACGAACGCCAGAATGCATAAAATTGACCTAAACGTCTCCTTTTCCTATTCTGAGTCGATTCTGCATGCTTTAAGTGTGTTTGGTGGCTCAGAACCATCAAAAAACGTTGAAATATAGTTCAAATTCAATAAAAATCGACAAAAATACTGTTTCTAGCTAAAATTTGATGGTTTCGTTGCACTTTCCGAGCCCGTAGGGTATCTGAGTGGCTTAAAAGTACAAGAAAACACTTCAAAAGTGACGTTTCTGAAGAATTTTAACAGTTTTCTTGTATCTACGAACGCCAGAATCCATAAAATTGACCTAAACGTCTCCTTTTCCTATTCTAAGTCGATTCTGCATGATTTAAGTGTGTTTGGTGGCTCAGACCATCAAAAAAAATTGAAATATAGTTCAAATTCAATAAAAATCGACAAAAATACAGTTTCTAGCTAAAATTTGATGGTTTCGTTGCACTTTCCGAGCCCGTAGGTTATCTGAGTGGCTTAAAAGTACAAGAAAACACTTCAAAAGTGACGTTTCTGAAGAATTTTAACAGTTTTCTTGTATCTACGAACGCCAGAATGCATAAAATTGACCTAAACGTCTCCTTTTCCTATTCTGAGTCGATTCTGCATGCTTTAAGTGTGTTTGGTGGCTCAGAACCATCAAAAAACGTTGAAATATAGTTCAAATTCAATAAAAATCGACAAAATACAGTTTCTAGCTAAAATTTGATGGTTGCACTTTCCGAGCCCGTTGGGTATCTGAGTGGCTTAAAAGTACAAGAAAACACTTCAAAAGTGACGTTTCTGAAGAATTTTAACAGTTTTCTTGTATCTACGAACGCCAGAATGCATAAAATTGACCTAAACGTCTCCTTTTCCTATTCTTAGTCGATTCTGCATGCTTTAAGTGTGTTTGGTGGCTCAGAACCATCAAAAAACGTTGAAATATAGTTCAAATTCAATAAAAATCGACAAAAAACAGTTTCTAGCTAAAATTTGATGGTTTCGTTGCACTTTCCGAGCCCGTAGGGAATCTGAGTGGCTTAAAAGTACAAGAAAACACTTCAAAAGTGACGTTTCTGAAGAATTTTAACAGTTTTCTTGTATTTACGAACGCCAGAATGCATTAAATTGACCTAAACGTCTCCTTTTCCTATTCTGAGTCGATTCTGTATGCTTTAAGTGTGTTTGGTGGCTCAGAACCATCAAAAAACGTTGAAATATAGTTCAAATTCAATAAAAATCGACAAAAATACAGTTTCTAGCTAAAATTTGATGGTTTCGTTGCACTTTCCGAGCCCGTAGGGTATCTGAGTGGCTTAAAAGTACAAGAAAACACTTCAAAAGTGACGTTTCTGAAGAATTTTAACAGTTTTCTTGTATCTACGAACGCCAGAATGCATAAAATTGACCTAAACGTCTCCTTTTCCTATTCTGAGTCGATTCTGCATGCTTTAAGTGTGTTTGGTGGCTCAGAACCATCAAAAAACGTTGAAATATAGTTCAAATTCAATAAAAATCGACAAAAATACAGTTTCTAGCTAAAATTTGATGGTTTCGTTGCACTTTCCGAGCCCGTAGGATATCTGAGTGGCTTAAAAGTTCAAGAAAACACTTCAAAAGTGACGTTTGTGAAGAATTTTAACAGTTTTCTTGTATCTACGAACGCCAGAATGCATAAAATTGACCTAAACGTCTCCTTTTCCTATTCTGAGTCGATTCTGCATGATTTAAGTGTGTTTGGTGGCTCAGAACCATCAAAAAAAATTGAAATATAGTTCAAATTCAATAAAAATCGACAAAAATACAGTTTCTAGCTAAAAGTTGATGGTTTCGTTGCACTTTCCGAACCCGTAGGGTATCTGAGTGGCTTAAAAGTACAAGAAAACACTTCAAAAGTGACGTTTCTGAAGAATTTTAACAGTTTTCTTGTATCTACGAACGCCAGAATGCATAAAATTGACCTAAACGTCTCCTTTTCCTATTCTGAGTCGATTCTGCATGCTTTAAGTGTGTTTGGTGGCTCAGAACCATCAAAAAACGTTGAAATATAGTTCAAATTCAATAAAAATCGACAAAAATACAGTTTCTAGCTAAAATTTGATGGTTGCACTTTCCGAGCCCGTTGGGTATCTGAGTGGCTTAAAAGTACAAGAAAACACTTCAAAAGTGACGTTTCTGAAGAATTTTAACAGTTTTCTTGTATCTACGAACGCCAGAATGCATAAAATTGACCTAAACGTCTCCTTTTCCTATTCTGAGTCGATTCTGCATGCTTTAAGTGTGTTTGGTGGCTCAGAACCATCAAAAAACGTTGAAATATAGTTCAAATTCAATAAAAATCGACAAAAATACAGTTTCTAGCTAAAATTTGATGGTTTCGTTGCACTTTCCGAGCCCGTAGGGTATCTGAGTGGCTTAAAAGTACAAGAAAACACTTCAAAGGTGACGTTTCTGAAGAATTTTAACAGTTTTCTTGTATCTACGAACGCCAGAATGCATAAAATTGACCTAAACGTCTCCTTTTCCTATTCTGAGTCGATTCTGCATGCTTTAAGTGTGTTTGGTGGCTCAGAACCATCAAAAAACGTTGAAATATAGTTCAAATTCAATAAAAATCGACAAAAATACAGTTTCTAGCCAAAATTTGATGGTTTCGTTGCACTTTCCGAGCCCGTAGGGTATCTGAGTGGCTTAAAAGTACAAGAAAACACTTCAAAAGTGACGTTTCTGAAGAATTTTGCACAGTTTTCTTGTATCTACGTACGCCAGAATGCATAAAATTGACCTAAAGGTCTCCTTTTCCTATTCTGAGTCGATTCTGCATGCTTTAAGTGTGTTTGGTGGCTCAGAACCATCAAAAAACGTTGAAATATAGTTCAAATTCAATAAAAATCGACAAAAATACAGTTTCTAGCTAAAATTTGATGGTTTCGTTGCACTTTCCGAGCCCGTAGGGTATCTGAGTGGCTTAAAAGTACAAGAAAACACTTCAAAAGTGACGTTTCTGAAGAATTTTAACAGTTTTCTTGTATCTACGAACGCCAGAATGCATAAAATTGACCTAAACGTCTCCTTTTCCTATTCTGAGTGGATTCTGCATGCTTTAAGTGTGTTTGGTGGCTCAGAACCATCAAAAAACGTTGAAATATAGTTCAAATTCAATAAAAATCGACAAAAATACAGTTTCTAGCTAAAATTTGATGGTTTCGTTGCACTTTCCGAGCCCGTAGGGTATCTGAGTGGCTTAAAAGTACAAGAAAACACTTCAAAAGTGACGTTTCTGAAGAATTTTAACAGTTTTCTTGTATCTACGAACGCCAGAATGCATAAAATTGACCTAAACGTCTCCTTTTCCTATTCTGAGTCGATTCTGCATGCTTTAAGTGTGTTTGGTGGCTCAGAACCATCAAAAAACGTTGAAATATAGTTCAAATTCAATAAAAATCGACAAAAATACAGTTTCTAGCTAAAATTTGATGGTTTCGTTGCACTTTCCGAGCCCGTAGGATATCTGAGTGGCTTAAAAGTACAAGAAAACACTTCAAAAGTGACGTTTCTGAAGAATTTTAACAGTTTTCTTGTATCTACGAACGCCAGAATGCATAAAATTGACCTAAACGTCTCCTTTTCCTATTCTGAGTCGATTCTGCATGCTTTAAGTGTGTTTGGTGGCTCAGAACCATCAAAAAACGTTGAAATATAGTTCAAATTCAATAAAAATCGACAAAAATACAGTTTCTAGCTAAAATTTGATGGTTTCGTTGCACTTTCCGAGGCCGTAGGGTATCTGAGTGGCTTAAAAGTACAAGAAAACTCTTCAAAAGTGACGTTTCTGAAGAATTTTAACAGTTTTCTTGTATCTACGAACGCCAGAATGCATAAAATTGACCTAAACGTCTCCTTTTCCCATTCTGAGTCGATTCTGCATGCTTTAAGTGTGTTTGGTGGCTCAGAACCATCAAAAAACGTTGAAATATAGTTCAAATTCAATAAAAATCGACAAAAATACAGTTTCTAGCTAAAATTTGATGGTTTCGTTGCACTTTCCGAGCCCGTAGGGTATCTGAGTGGCTTAAAAGTACAAGAAAACACTTCAAAAGTGACGTTTCTGAAGAATTTTTCACAGTTTTCTTGTATCTACGTACGCCAGAATGCATAAAATTGACCTAAACGTCTCCTTTTCCTATTCTGAGTCGATTCTGCATGCTTTAAGTGTGTTTGGTGGCTCAGAACCATCAAAAAACGTTGAAATATAGTTCAAATTCAATAAAAATCGACAAAAATACAGTTTCTAGCTAAAATTTGATGGTTTCGTTGCACTTTCCGAGCCCGTAGGGTATCTGAGCGGCTTAAAAGTACAAGAAAACACTTCAAAAGTGACGTTTCTGAAGAATTTTTACAGTTTTCTTGTATCTACGAACGCCAGAATGCATAAAATTGACCTAAACGTCTCCTTTTCCTATTCTGAGTGGATTCTGCATGCTTTAAGTGTGTTTGGTGGCTCAGAACCATCAAAAAACGTTGAAATATAGTTCAAATTCAATAAAAATCGACAAAAATACAGTTTCTAGCTAAAATTTGATGGTTTCGTTGCACTTTCCGAGCCCGTAGGGTATCTGAGTGGCTTAAAAGTACAAGAAAACACTTCAAAAGTGACGTTTCTGAAGAATTTTAACAGTTTTCTTGTATCTACGAACGCCAGAATGCATAAAATTGACCTAAACGTCTCCTTTTCCTATTCTGAGTCGATTCTGCATGCTTTAAGTGTGTTTGGTGGCTCAGAACCATCAAAAAACGTTGAAATATAGTTCAAATTCAATAAAAATCGACAAAAATACAGTTTCTAGCTAAAATTTGATGGTTGCACTTTCCGAGCCCGTTGGGTATCTGAGTGGCTTAAAAGTACAAGAAAACACTTCAAAAGTGACGTTTCTGAAGAATTTTAACAGTTTTCTTGTATCTACGAACGCCAGAATGCATAAAATTGACCTAAACGTCTCCTTTTCCTATTCTGAGTCGATTCTGCATGCTTTAAGTGTGTTTGGTGGCTCAGAACCATCAAAAAACGTTGAAATATAGTTCAAATTCAATAAAAATCGACAAAAATACAGTTTCTAGCTAAAATTTGATGGTTTCGTTGCACTTTCCGAGCCCGTAGGGTATCTGAGTGGCTTAAAAGTACAAGAAAACACTTCAAAAGTGACGTTTCTGAAGAATTTTAACAGTTTTCTTGTATCTACGAACGCCAGAATGCATAAAATTGACCTAAACGTCTCCTTTTCCTATTCTGAGTGGATTCTGCATGCTTTAAGTGTGTTTGGTGGCTCAGAACCATCAAAAAACGTTGAAATATAGTTCAAATTCAATAAAAATCGACAAAAATACAGTTTCTAGCTAAAATTTGATGGTTTCGTTGCACTTTCCGAGCCCGTAGGGTATCTGAGTGGCTTAAAAGTACAAGAAAACACTTCAAAAGTGACGTTTCTGAAGAATTTTAACAGTTTTCTTGTATCTACGAACGCCAGAATGCATAAAATTGACCTAAACGTCTCCTTTTCCTATTCTGAGTCGATTCTGCATGCTTTAAGTGTGTTTGGTGGCTCAGAACCATCAAAAAACGTTGAAATATAGTTCAAATTCAATAAAAATCGACAAAAATACAGTTTCTAGCTAAAATTTGATGGTTTCGTTGCACTTTCCGAGCCCGTAGGATATCTGAGTGGCTTAAAAGTACAAGAAAACACTTCAAAAGTGACGTTTCTGAAGAATTTTAACAGTTTTCTTGTATCTACGAACGCCAGAATGCATAAAATTGACCTAAACGTCTCCTTTTCCTATTCTGAGTCGATTCTGCATGCTTTAAGTGTGTTTGGTGGCTCAGAACCATCAAAAAACGTTGAAATATAGTTCAAATTCAATAAAAATCGACAAAAATACAGTTTCTAGCTAAAATTTGATGGTTTCGTTGCACTTTCCGAGGCCGTAGGGTATCTGAGTGGCTTAAAAGTACAAGAAAACTCTTCAAAAGTGACGTTTCTGAAGAATTTTAACAGTTTTCTTGTATCTACGAACGCCAGAATGCATAAAATTGACCTAAACGTCTCCTTTTCCCATTCTGAGTCGATTCTGCATGCTTTAAGTGTGTTTGGTGGCTCAGAACCATCAAAAAACGTTGAAATATAGTTCAAATTCAATAAAAATCGACAAAAATACAGTTTCTAGCTAAAATTTGATGGTTTCGTTGCACTTTCCGAGCCCGTAGGGTATCTGAGTGGCTTAAAAGTACAAGAAAACACTTCAAAAGTGACGTTTCTGAAGAATTTTTCACAGTTTTCTTGTATCTACGTACGCCAGAATGCATAAAATTGACCTAAACGTCTCCTTTTCCTATTCTGAGTCGATTCTGCATGCTTTAAGTGTGTTTGGTGGCTCAGAACCATCAAAAAACGTTGAAATATAGTTCAAATTCAATAAAAATCGACAAAAATACAGTTTCTAGCTAAAATTTGATGGTTTCGTTGCACTTTCCGAGCCCGTAGGGTATCTGAGCGGCTTAAAAGTACAAGAAAACACTTCAAAAGTGACGTTTCTGAAGAATTTTTACAGTTTTCTTGTATCTACGAACGCCAGAATGCATAAAATTGACCTAAACGTCTCCTTTTCCTATTCTGAGTGGATTCTGCATGCTTTAAGTGTGTTTGGTGGCTCAGAACCATCAAAAAACGTTGAAATATAGTTCAAATTCAATAAAAATCGACAAAAATACAGTTTCTAGCTAAAATTTGATGGTTTCGTTGCACTTTCCGAGCCCGTAGGGTATCTGAGTGGCTTAAAAGTACAAGAAAACACTTCAAAAGTGACGTTTCTGAAGAATTTTAACAGTTTTCTTGTATCTACGAACGCCAGAATGCATAAAATTGACCTAAACGTCTCCTTTTCCTATTCTGAGTCGATTCTGCATGCTTTAAGTGTGTTTGGTGGCTCAGTACCATCAAAAAACGTTGAAATATAGTTCAAATTCAATAAAAATCGACAAAAATACAGTTTCTAGCTAAAATTTGATGGTTGCACTTTCCGAGCCCGTTGGGTATCTGAGTGGCTTAAAAGTACAAGAAAACACTTCAAAAGTGACGTTTCTGAAGAATTTTAACAGTTTTCTTGTATCTACGAACGCCAGAATGCATAAAATTGACCTAAACGTCTCCTTTTCCTATTCTGAGTCGATTCTGCATGCTTTAAGTGTGTTTGGTGGCTCAGAACCATCAAAAAACGTTGAAATATAGTTCAAATTCAATAAAAATCGACAAAAATACAGTTTCTAGCTAAAATTTGATGGTTTCGTTGCACTTTCCGAGCCCGTAGGGTATCTGAGTGGCTTAAAAGTACAAGAAAACACTTCAAAGGTGACGTTTCTGAAGAATTTTAACAGTTTTCTTGTATCTACGAACGCCAGAATGCATAAAATTGACCTAAACGTCTCCTTTTCCTATGCTGAGTCGATTCTGCATGCTTTAAGTGTGTTTGGTGGCTCAGAACCATCAAAAAACGTTGAAATATAGTTCAAATTCAATAAAAATCGACAAAAATACAGTTTCTAGCTAAAATTTGATGGTTTCGTTGCACTTTTCGAGCCCGTTGGGTATCTGAGTGGCTTAAAAGTACAAGAAAACACTTCAAAAGTGACGTTTCTGAAGAATCTTAACAGTTTTCTTGTATCTACGAACGCCAGAATGCATAAAATTGACCTAAACGTCTCCTTTTCCTATTCTGAATCGATTCTGCATGCTTTAAGTGTGTTTGGTGGCTCAGAACCATCAAAAAACGTTGAAATATAGTTCAAATTCAATAAAAATCGACAAAAATACAGTTTCTAGCTAAAATTTGATGGTTTCGTTGCACTTTTCGAGCCCGTTGGGTATCTGAGTGGCTTAAAAGTACAAGAAAACACTTCAAAGGTGACGTTTCTGAAGAATTTTAACAGTTTTCTTGTATCTACGAACGCCAGAATGCATAAAATTGACCTAAACGTCTCCTTTTCCTATTCTGAGTCGATTGTGCATGCTTTAAGTGTGTTTGGTAACTCAGAACCATCAAAAAACGTTGAAATATAGTTCAAATTCAATAAAAATCGACAAAAATACAGTTTCTAGCTAAAATTTGATGGTTTCGTTGCACTTTCCGAGCCCGTAGGGTATCTGAGTGGCTTAAAAGTACAAGAAAACACTTCAAAAGTGACGTTTCTGAAGAATTTTAACAGTTTTCTTGTATCTACGAACGCCAGAATGCATAAAATTGACCTAAACGTCTCCTTTTCCTATTCTGAGTCGATTCTGCATGCTTTAAGTGTGTTTGGTGGCTCAGAACCATCAAAAAACGTTGAAATATAGTTCAAATTCAATAAAAATCGACAAAAATACAGTTTCTAGCTAAAATTTGATGGTTTCGTTGCACTTTCCGAGCCCGTAGGGTATCTGAGTGGCTTAAAAGTACAAGAAAACACTTCAAAAGTGACGTTTCTGAAGAATTTTAACAGTTTTCTTGTATCTACGAACGCCAGAATGCATAAAATTGACCTAAACGTCTCCTTTTCCTATTCTGAGTCGATTCTGCATGCTTTAAGTGTGTTTGGTGGCTCAGAACCATCAAAAAACGTTGAAATATAGTTCAAATTCAATAAAAATCGACAAAAATACAGTTTCTAGCTAAAATTTGATGGTTTCGTTGCACTTTCCAAGCCCGTAGGGTATCTGAGTGGCTTAAAAGTACAAGAAAACCCTTCAAAAGTGACGTTTCTGAAGAATTTTATCAGTTTTCTTGTATCTACGAACGCCAGAATGCATAAAATTGACCTAAACGTCTCCTTTTCCTATTCTGAGTCGATTCTGCATGCTTTAAGTGTGTTTGGTGGCTCAGAACCATCAAAAAACGTTGAAATATAGTTCAAATTCAATAAAAATCGACAAAAATACAGTTTCTAGCTAAAATTTGATGGTTTCGTTGCACTTTTCGAGCCCGTTGGGTATCTGAGTGGCTTAAAAGTACAAGAAAACACTTCAAAGGTGACGTTTCTGAAGAATTTTAACAGTTTTCTTGTATCTACGAACGCCAGAATGCATAAAATTGACCTAAACGTCTCCTTTTCCTATTCTGAGTCGATTCTGCATGCTTTAAGTGTGTTTGGTGGCTCAGAACCATCAAAAAACGTTGAAATATAGTTCAAATTCAATAAAAATCGACAAAAATACAGTTTCTAGCTAAAATTTGATGGTTTCGTTGCACTTTTCGAGCCCGTTGGGTATCTGAGTGGCTTAAAAGTACAAGAAAACACTTCAAAGGTGACGTTTCTGAAGAATTTTAACAGTTTTCTTGTATCTACGAACGCCAGAATGCATAAAATTGACCTAAACGTCTCCTTTTCCTATTCTGAGTCGATTGTGCATGCTTTAAGTGTGTTTGGTAACTCAGAACCATCAAAAAACGTTGAAATATAGTTCAAATTCAATAAAAATCGACAAAAATACAGTTTCTAGCTAAAATTTGATGGTTTCGTTGCACTTTCCGAGCCCGTAGGGTATCTGAGTGGCTTAAAAGTACAAGAAAACACTTCAAAAGTGACGTTTCTGAAGAATTTTAACAGTTTTCTTGTATCTACGAACGCCAGAATGCATAAAATTGACCTAAACGTCTCCTTTTCCTATTCTGAGTCGATTCTGCATGCTTTAAGTGTGTTTGGTGGCTCAGAACCATCAAAAAACGTTGAAATATAGTTCAAATTCAATAAAAATCGACAAAAATACAGTTTCTAGCTAAAATTTGATGGTTTCGTTGCACTTTCCGAGCCCGTAGGGTATCTGAGTGGCTTAAAAGTACAAGAAAACACTTCAAAAGTGACGTTTCTGAAGAATTTTAACAGTTTTCTTGTATCTACGAACGCCAGAATGCATAAAATTGACCTAAACGTCTCCTTTTCCTATTCTGAGTCGATTCTGCATGCTTTAAGTGTGTTTGGTGGCTCAGAACCATCAAAAAACGTTGAAATATAGTTCAAATTCAATAAAAATCGACAAAAATACAGTTTCTAGCTAAAATTTGATGGTTTCGTTGCACTTTCCAAGCCCGTAGGGTATCTGAGTGGCTTAAAAGTACAAGAAAACCCTTCAAAAGTGACGTTTCTGAAGAATTTTATCAGTTTTCTTGTATCTACGAACGCCAGAATGCATAAAATTGACCTAAACGTCTCCTTTTCCTATTCTGAGTCGATTCTGCATGCTTTAAGTGTGTTTGGTGGCTCAGAACCATCAAAAAACGTTGAAATATAGTTCAAATTCAATAAAAATCGACAAAAATACAGTTTCTAGCTAAAATTTGATGGTTTCGTTGCACTTTCCGAGCCCGTAGGGTATCTGAGTGGCTTAAAAGTACAAGAAAACACTTCAAAAGTGACGTTTCTGAAGAATTTTAACAGTTTCCTTGTATCTACGAACGCCAGAATGCATAAAATAGACCTAAACGTCTCCTTTTCCTATTCTGAGTCGATTCTGCATGCTTTAAGTGTGTTTGGTGGCTCAGAACCATCAAAAAACGTTGAAATATAGTTCAAATTCAATAAAAATCGACAAAAATACAGTTTCTAGCTGAAATTTGATGGTTTCGTTGCACTTTCCGAGCCCGTAGGGTATCTGAGTGGCTTAAAAGTACAAGAAAACACTTCAAAAGTGACGTTTCTGAAGAATTTTAACAGTTTTCTTGTATCTACGAACGCCAGAATGCATAAAATTGACCTAAACGTCTCCTTTTCCTATTCTGAGTCGATTCTGCATGCTTTAAGTGTGTTTGGTGGCTCAGAACCATCAAAAAACGTTGAAATATAGTTCAAATTCAATAAAAATCGACAAAAATACAGTTTCTAGCTAAAATTTGATGGTTTCGTTGCACTTTCCGAGCCCGTAGGGTATCTGAGTGGCTTAAAAGTACAAGAAAACACTTCAAAAGTGACGTTTCTGAAGAATTTTAACAGTTTTCTTGTATCTACGAACGCCAGAATGCATAAAATTGACCTAAACGTCTCCTTTTCCTATTCTGAGTCGATTCTGCATGCTTTAAGTGTGTTTGGTGGCTCAGAACCATCAAAAAACGTTGAAATATAGTTCAAATTCAATAAAAATCGACAAAAATACAGTTTCTAGCTAAAATTTGATGGTTTCGTTGCACTTTCCGAGCCCGTAGGGTATCTGAGTGGCTTAAAA
Organism: Zophobas morio; assembly: GCF_036711695.1. Taxonomy (NCBI): domain Eukaryota; kingdom Metazoa; phylum Arthropoda; class Insecta; order Coleoptera; family Tenebrionidae; genus Zophobas; species Zophobas morio. Next base: position 8,532 of record NW_026972464.1, on the reverse strand, counting down.
GTACAAGAAAACACTTCAAAAGTGACGTTTCTGAAGAATTTTAACAGTTTTCTTGTATCTACGAACGCCAGAATGCATAAAATTGACCTAAACGTCTACTGTTCCTATTCTGAGTCGATTCTGCATGCTTTAAGTGTGTTTGGTGGCTCAGAACCATCAAAAAACGTTGAAATATAGTTCAAATTCAATAAAAATCGACAAAAATACAGTTTCTAGCTAAAATTTGATGGTTTCGTTGCACTTTCCGAGCCCGTAGGGTATCTGAGTGGCTTAAAAGTACAAGAAAACACTTCAAAAGTGACGTTTCTGAAGAATTTTAACAGTTTTCTTGTATCTACGAACGCCAGAATGCATAAAGTTGACCTAAACTTCTCCTTTTCCTATTCTGAGTCGATTCTGCATGCTTTAAGTGTGTTTGGTGGCTCAGAACCATCAAAAAATGTTGAAATATAGTTCAAATTCAATAAAAATCGACAAAAATACAGTTTCTAGCTAAAATTTGATGGTTTCGTTGCACTTTCCGAGCCCGTAGGGTATCTGAGTGGCTTAAAAGTACAAGAAAACACTTCAAAAGTGACGTTTCTGAAGAATTTTAACAGTTTTCTTGTATCTACGAACGCCAGAATGCATAAAATTGACCTAAACGTCTCCTTTTCCTATTCTGAGTCGACTCTGCATGCTTTAAGTGTGTTTGGTGGCTCAGAACCATCAAAAAACGTTGAAATATAGTTCAAATTCAATAAAAATCGACAAAAATACAGTTTCTAGCTAAAATTTGATGGTTTCGTTGCACTTTCCGAGGCCGTAGGGTATCTGAGTGGCTTAAAAGTACAAGAAAACACTTCAAAAGTGACGTTTCTGAAGAATTTTAACAGTTTTCTTGTATCTACGAACGCCAGAATGCATAAAATTGACCTAAACGTCTCCTTTTCCTATTCTGAGTCGATTCTGCATGCTTTAAGTGTGGTTGGTGGCTCAGAACCATCAAAAAACGTTGAAATTTAGTTCAAATTCAATAAAAATCGACAAAAATACAGTTTCTAGCTAAAATTTGATGGTTACGTTGCACTTTCCGAGCCCGTTGGGTAATCTGAGTGGCTTAAAAGTACAAGAAAACACTTCAAAAGTGACGTTTCTGAAGAATTTTAACTGTTTTCTTGTATCTACGAACGCCAGAATGCATAAAATTGACCTAAACGTCTCCTTTTCCTATTCTGAGTCGATTCTGCATGCTTTAAGTGTGTTTGGTGGCTCAGAACCATCAAAAAACGTTGAAATATAGTTCAAATTCAATAAAAATCGACAAAAATACAGTTTCTAGCTAAAATTTGATGGTTTCGTTGCACTTTCCGAGCCCGTAGGGTATCTGAGTGGCTTAAAAGTACAAGAAAACACTTCAAAAGTGACGTTTCTGAAGAATTTTAACAGTTTTCTTGTATCTACGAACGCCAGAATGCATAAAATTGACCTAAACGTCTACTGTTCCTATTCTGAGTCGATTCTGCATGCTTTAAGTGTGTTTGGTGGCTCAGAACCATCAAAAAACGTTGAAATATAGTTCAAATTCAATAAAAATCGACAAAAATACAGTTTCTAGCTAAAATTTGATGGTTTCGTTGCACTTTCCGAGCCCGTAGGGTATCTGAGTGGCTTAAAAGTACAAGAAAACACTTCAAAAGTGATGTTTCTGAAGAATTTTAACAGTTTTCTTGTATCTACGAACGCCAGAATGCATAAAATTGACCTAAACTTCTCCTTTTCCTATTCTGAGTCGATTCTGCATGCTTTAAGTGTGTTTGGTGGCTCAGAACCATCAAAAAACGTTGAAATATAGTTCAAATTCAATAAAAATCGACAAAAATACAGTTTCTAGCTAAAATTTGATGGTTTCGTTGCACTTTCCGAGCCCGTAGGGTATCTGAGTGGCTTAAAAGTACAAGAAAACACTTCAAAAGTGACGTTTCTGAAGAATTTTAACAGTTTTCTTGTATCTACGAACGCCAGAATGCATAAAATTGACCTAAACGTCTCCTTTTCCTATTCTGAGTCGACTCTGCATGCTTTAAGTGTGTTTGGTGGCTCAGAACCATCAAAAAACGTTGAAATATAGTTCAAATTCAATAAAAATCGACAAAAATACAGTTTCTAGCTAAAATTTGATGGTTTCGTTGCACTTTCCGAGGCCGTAGGGTATCTGAGTGGCTTAAAAGTACAAGAAAACACTTCAAAAGTGACGTTTCTGAAGAATTTTAACAGTTTTCTTGTATCTACGAACGCCAGAATGCATAAAATTGACCTAAACGTCTTCTTTTCCTATTCTGAGTCGATTCTGCATGCTTTAAGTGTGTTTGGTGGCTCAGAACCATCAAAAAACGTTGAAATATAGTTCAAATTCAATAAAAATCGACAAAAATACAGTTTCTAGCTAAAATTTGATGGTTTCGTTGCACTTTCCGAGCCCGTAGGGTATCTGAGTGGCTTAAAAGTACAAGAAAACACTTCAAAAGTGAAGTTTCTGAAGAATTTTAACAGTTTTCTTGTATCTACGAACGCCAGAATGCATAAAATTGACCTAAACGTCTCCTTTTATTATTCTGAGTCGATTCTGCATGCTTTAAGTGTGTTTGGTGGCTCAGAACCATCAAAAAACGTTGAAATATAGTTCAAATTCAATAAAAATCGACAAAAATACAGTTTCTAGCTAAAATTTGATGGTTTCGTTGCACTTTCCGAGCCCGTAGGGTATCTGAGTGGCTTAAAAGTACAAGAAAACACTTCAAAAGTGACGTTTCAGAAGAATTTTAACAGTTTTCTTGTATCTACGAACGCCAGAATGCATAAAATTGACCTAAACGTCTCCTTTTCCTATTCTGAGTCGATTCTGCATGCTTTAAGTGTGTTTGGTGGCTCAGAACCATCAAAAAACGTTGAAATATAGTTCAAATTCAATAAAAATCGACAAAAATACAGTTTCTAGCTAAAATTTGATGGTTTCGTTGCACTTTCCGAGCCCGTAGGGTATCTGAGTGGCTTAAAAGTACAAGAAAACACTTCAAAAGTGACGTTTCTGAAGAATTTTAACAGTTTTCTTGTATCTACGAACGCCAGAATGCATAAAATTGACCTAAACGTCTCCTTTTCCTATTCTGAGTCGATTCTGCATGCTTTAAGTGTGTTTGGTGGCTCAGAACCATCAAAAAACATTGAAATATAGTTCAAATTCAATAAAAATCGACAAAAATACAGTTTCTAGCTAAAATTTGATGGTTTCGTTGCACTTTCCGAGCCCGTAGGGTATCTGAGTGGCTTAAAAGTACAAGAAAACACTTCAAAAGTGACGTTTATGAAGAATTTTAACAGTTTTCTTGTATCTACGAACGCCAGAATGCATAAAATTGACCTAAACGTCTCCTTTTCCTATTCTGAGTCGATTCTGCATGCTTTAAGTGTGTTTGGTGGCTCAGAACCATCAAAAAACATTGAAATATAGTTCAAATTCAATAAAAATCGACAAAAATACAGTTTCTAGCTAAAATTTGATGGTTTCGTTGCACTTTCCGAGCCCGTAGGGTATCTGAGTGGCTTAAAAGTACAAGAAAGCACTTCAAAAGTGAGGTTTCTGAAGAATTTTAACAGTTTTCTTGTATCTACGAACGCCAGAATGCATAAAATTGACCTAAACGTCTCTTTTTCCTATTCTGAGTCGATTCTGCATGCTTTAAGTGTGTTTGGTGGCTCAGAACCATCAAAAAACGTTGAAATATAGTTCAAATTCAATAAAAATCGACAAAAATACAGTTTCTAGCTAAAATTTGATGGTTTCGTTGCACTTTCCGAGCCCGTAGGGTATCTGAGTGGCTTAAAAGTACAAGAAAACACTTCAAAAGTGACGTTTCTGAAGAATTTTAACAGTTTTCTTGTATCTACGAACGCCAGAATGCATAAAATTGACCTAAACGTCTCCTTTTCCTATTCTGAGTCGATTCTGCATGCTTTAAGTGTGTTTGGTGGCTCAGAACCATCAAAAAACGTTGAAATATAGTTCAAATTCAATAAAAATCGACAAAAATACAGTTTCTAGCTAAAATTTGATGGTTTCGTTGCACTTTCCGAGCCCGTAGGGTATCTGAGTGGCTTAAAATTACAAGAAAACACTTCAAAAGTGACGTTTCTGAAGAATTTTAACAGTTTTCTTGTATCTACGAACGCCAGAATGCATAAAATTGACCTAAACGTCTCCTTTTCCTATTCTGAGTCGATTCTGCATGCTTTAAGTGTGTTTGGTGGCTCAGAACCATCAAAAAACGTTGAAATATAGTTCAAATTCAATAAAAATCGACAAAAATACAGTTTCTAGCTAAAATTTGATGGTTTCGTTGCACTTTCCGAGCCCGTAGGGTATCTGAGTGGCTTAAAAGTACAAGAAAACACTTCAAAAGTGACGTTTCTGAAGAATTTTAACAGTTTTCTTGTATCTACGAACGCCAGAATGCATAAAATTGACCTAAACGTCTCCTTTTCCTATTCTAAGTCGATTCTGCACGCTTTAAGTGTGTTTGGTGGCTCAGAACCATCAAAAAACGTTGAAATATTGTTCAAATTCAATAAAAATCGACAAAAATACAGTTTCTAGCTAAAATTTGATGGTTTCGTTGCACTTTCCGAGCCCGTAGGGTATCTGAGTGGCTTAAAATTACAAGAAAACACTTCAAAAGTGACGTTTCTGAAGAATTTTAACAGTTTTCTTGTATCTACGAACGCCAGAATGCATAAAATTGACCTAAACGTCTCCTTTTCCTATTCTGAATCGATTCTGCATGCTTTAAGTGTGTTTGGTGGCTCAGAACCATCAAAAAACGTTGAAATATAGTTCAAATTCAATAAAAATCGACAAAAATACAGTTTCTAGCTAAAATTTGATGGTTTCGTTGCACTTTCCGAGCCCGTAGGGTATCTGAGTGGCTTAAAAGTACAAGAAAACACTTCAAAAGTGACGTTTCTGAAGAATTTTAACAGTTTTCTTGTATCTACGTACGCCAGAATGCATAAAATTGACCTAAACGTCTCCTTTTCCTATTCTGAGTCGATTCTGCATGCTTTAAGTGTGTTTGGTGGCTCAGAACCATCAAAAAACATTGAAATATAGTTCAAATTCAATAAAAATCGACAAAAATACAGTTTCTAGCTAAAATTTGATGGTTTCGTTGCACTTTCCGAGCCCGTAGGGTATCTGAGTGGCTTAAAAGTACAAGAAAACACTTCAAAAGTGACGTTTCTGAAGAATTTTAACAGTTTTCTTGTATCTACGAACGCCAGAATGCATAAAATTGACCTAAACGTCTTCTTTTCCTATTCTGAGTCGATTCTGCATGCTTTAAGTGTGTTTGGTTGCTCAGAACCATCAAAAAACATTGAAATATAGTTCAAATTCAATAAAAATCGACAAAAATACAGTTTCTAGCTAAAATTTGATGGTTTCGTTGCACTTTCCGAGCCCGTAGGGTATCTGAGTGGCTTAAAAGTACAAGAAAACACTTCAAAAGTGACGTTTCTGAAGAATTTTAACAGTTTTCTTGTATCTACGAACGCCAGAATGCATAAAATTGACCTAAACGTCTCCTTTTCCTATTCTGAGTCGATTCTGCATGCTTTAAGTGTGTTTGGTGGCTCAGAACCATCATCAAAAAACGTTGAAATATAGTTCAAATTCAATAAAAATCGACAAAAATACAGTTTCTAGTTAAAATTTGATGGTTTCGTTGCACTTTCCGAGCCCGTAGGGTATCTGAGTGGCTTAAAAGTACAAGAAAACACTTCAAAAGTGACGTTTCTGAAGAGTTTTAACAGTTTTCTTGTATCTACGAACGCCAGAATGCATAAAATTGACCTAAACGTCTCCTTTTCCTATTCTGAGTCGATTCTGCATGCTTTAAGTGTGTTTGGTGGCTCAGAACCATCATCAAAAAACGTTGAAATATAGTTCAAATTCAATAAAAATCGAAAAAATACAGTTTCTAGCTAAAATTTGATGGTTTCGTTGCACTTTCCGAGCCCGTAGGGTATCTGAGTGGCTTAAAAGTACAAGAAAACACTTCAAAAGTGACGTTTCTGAAGAATTTTAACAGTTTTCTTGTATCTACGAACGCCAGAATGCATAAAATTGACCTAAACGTCTCCCTTTCCTATTCTGAGTCGATTCTGCATGCTTTAAGTGTGTTTGGTGGCTCAGAACCATCAAAAAACGTTGAAATATAGTTCAAATTCAAAAAAAATCGACAAAAATACAGTTTCTAGCTAAAATTTGATGGTTTCGTTGCACTTTCCGAGCCCCTTGGGTATCTGAGTGGCTTAAAAGTACAAGAAAACACTTCAAAAGTGACGTTTCTGAAGAATTTTAACAGTTTTCTTGTATCTACGAACGCCAGAATGCATAAAATTGACCTAAACGTCTCCTTTTCCTATTCTGAGTCGATTCTGCATGCTTTAAGTGTGTTTGGTGGCTCAGAACAATAAAAAAACTTTGAAATATGGTTCAAATTCAATAAAAATCGACAAAAATACAGTTTCTAGCTAAAATTTGATGGTTTCGTTGCACTTTCCGAGCCCGTAGGGTATCTGAGTGGCTTAAAAGTACAAGAAAACACTTCAAAAGTGACGTTTCTGAAGAGTTTTAACAGTTTTCTTGTATCTACGAACGCCAGAATGCATAAAATTGACCTAAACGTCTCCCTTTCCTATTCTGAGTCGATTCTGCATGCTTTAAGTGTGTTTGGTGGCTCAGAACCATCAAAAAACGTTGAAATATAGTTCAAATTCAATAAAAATCGACAAAAATACAGTTTCTAGCTAAAATTTGATGGTTTCGTTGCACTTTCCGAGCCCGTTGGGTATCTGAGTGGCTTAAAAGTACAAGAAAACACTTCAAAAGTGACGTTTCTGAAGAATTTTAACAGTTTTCTTGTATCTACGAACGCCAGAATGCATAAAATTGACCTAAACGTCTCCTTTTCCTATTCTGAGTCGATTCTGCATGCTTTAAGTGTGTTTGGTGGCTCAGAACCATCAAAAAACGTTGAAATATAGTTCAAATTCAATAAAAATCGACAAAAATACAGTTTCTAGCTAAAATTTGATGGTTTCGTTGCACTTTCCGAGCCCGTAGGGTATCTGAGTGGCTTAAAAGTACAAGAAAACACTTCAAAAGTGACGTTTCTGAAGAATTTTAACAGTTTTCTTGTATCTACGAACGCCAGAATGCATAAAATTGACCTAAACGTCTCCTTTTCCTATTCTGAGTCGATTCTGCATGCTTTAAGTGTGTTTGGTGGCTCAGAACCATCAAAAAACGTTGAAATATTGTTCAAATTCAATAAAAATCGACAAAAATACAGTTTCTAGCTAAAATTTGATGGTTTCGTTGCACTTTCCGAGCCCCTAGGGTATCTGAGTGGCTTAAAAGTACAAGAAAACACTTCATAAGTGACGTTTCTGAAGAATTTTAACAGTTTTCTTGTATCTACGAACGCCAGAATGCATAAAATTGACCTAAACGTCTCCTTTTCCTATTCTGAGTCGATTCTGCATGCTTTAAGTGTGTTTGGTGGCTCAGAACCATCAAAAAACGTTGAAATATAGTTCAAATTCAATAAAAATCGACAAAAATACAGTTTCTAGCTAAAATTTGATGGTTTCGTTGCACTTTCCGAGCCCGTAGGGTATCTGAGTGGCTTAAAATTACAAGAAAACACTTCAAAAGTGACGTTTCTGAAGAATTTTAACAGTTTTCTTGTATCTACGAACGCCAGAATGCATAAAATTGACCTAAACGTCTCCTTTTCCTATTCTGAGTCGATTCTGCATGCTTTAAGTGTGTTTGGTGGCTCAGAACCATCAAAAAACGTTGAAATATAGTTCAAATTCAATAAAAATCGACAAAAATACAGTTTCTAGCTAAAATTTGATGGTTTCGTTGCACTTTCCGAGCCCGTAGGGTATCTGAGTGGCTTAAAAGTACAAGAAAACACTTCAAAAGTGACGTTTCTGAAGAATTTTAACAGTTTTCTTGTATCTACGAACGCCAGAATGCATAAAATTGACCTAAACGTCTCCTTTTCCTATTCTGAGTCGATTCTGCATGCTTTAAGTGTGTTTGGTGGCTCAGAACCATCAAAAAACGTTGAAATATAGTTCAAATTCAATAAAAATCGACAAAAATACAGTTTCTAGCTAAAATTTGATGGTTTCGTTGCACTTTCCGAGCCCGTAGGGTATCTGAGTGGCTTAAAAGTACAAGAAAACACTTCAAAAGTGACGTTTCTGAAGAATTTTAACAGTTTTCTTGTATCTACGAACGCCAGAATGCATAAAATTGACCTAAACGTCTCCTTTTCCTATTCTAAGTCGATTCTGCATGCTTTAAGTGTGTTTGGTGGCTCAGAACCATCAAAAAACGTTGAAATATTGTTCAAATTCAATAAAAATCGACAAAAATACAGTTTCTAGCTAAAATTTGATGGTTTCGTTGCACTTTCC